>NC_084548.2:19982500-20007500 GCF_033978685.3 Nerophis lumbriciformis
TGTGTGTGTGTGTGTGTGTGTGTGTGTGTGTGTGTGTGTGTGTGTGTGTGTGTGTGTGTGTGTGTGTGTGTGTGTGTGTGTGTGTGTGTGTTACAACAAGGAGAATACTTGTGTTTGGTAGTTAGCTGTGTGTACATTTTGCTTTCTGTATATGAACAGGATATTAATAATATATATATATAATCCTATAATATGATGCTACAAATTGCAACACATATCTGTATAATTGTTTTTAATTAAGTTTTGTGTACTTTTCAACTCAAGTTGAGTTTTGCGTCCTTACTTGGTTTTGAGTCAATTTATCCTCAACAATGTATATGCATAGGTGCGTGCATTCATTTACACAATAATAGTAGGCAATTTGATGTATGTATTTGTTAAAGCCCATATAAATGATCCTTGAGCATGATTGCGTGCAGAAACGCCACCTTGTGGTCAACATGGAGAACATTTTCTAGCCTCTCTCACGCGCCTCAGAAAAACTATTATTTACTTCTTATTTCATTAAATTGATATCAAGTAAATTAACTGCTTTACCAGACTCAGAGAGATCAATATGAATGCATACAATATCAACATGCCACGTTAGGGCAGATTAATTGTACACAGTGGTCGCTAGGTGGAGATCAAACCCAAGGCAGACCTTTGTCACAAAAAAAATACTTTTCCCTAAACACAAATCTTGCAGAAACTTTAAAGGAAAGCATATACAGTACTCTTTACTCTAAATATCTGATTTTAGAGTGATGCAGTATCGTTTTTGTACACCTTATGGAAAGTTGATGTACATGACAATAACTTTTTTGTAGTTTTGCACGATTTTGTATAAATACTTAGAATATTTGTCTCCTCGTGACTACATGTATATGTAAATAGTATATATGTGTATATATACATACTTTATATGTATAAATATGTATATAAATATATATGTTTATGTATGTGTATGTATGTTTATATATCTGTATATATGTGTACATATGTATATACAGTGTGTATATATTTGTGTGTGTGTTTGTGTAGATATGTGTGTATATATGTATATATGTTTATGTATGCACATATGTGTGTATAATTGTGCGTTTTTGTACACCTTATGGAAAGTTGATGTACACGACAATAACTTTTTTTGTAGTTTTGCACGCTTTTGTATAAAGACTTTAAATATTTGTCACCTCGTGACTATGTTTAAATGTGCTAGTATCGGCGCGTGCAACATGTATATGTATATATGTGTATACATACATACTGTATATGTATATAATACATATGTTTATGTATTTGTATATATGTGTATATACTGTATGTGTACATATGTATATACTGTATGTGTATATATGTGTGTGTGTTTGTGTAGATATGTGTGTATATATGTATATATGTTTATGTATACATGTATGTGTGTATATGTGTGCGTTTTGTACACCTTGTGGAAAGTTGATGTACACGACAATAACTTTTTTTGTAGTTTTGCACGCTTTTGTAAAAATACTTTGAATATTCCTCTCCTTGAGACTATGTTTAAATGTGCTAGTATCGGCGCGTGCAACATGTATATGTATATATGTGTATACATACATAATGTATATGTATATAAATATATATGTTTATGTATTTGTATATATGTGTGTATATATGTGTCCATATGTATATACAGTATGTGTATATATGTGTGTGTGTTTGTGTAGATATGTGTGTATATATATGTATATATGTTTATGTATACATGTATGTGTGTATATGTGTGTGTTTTTGTACACATTATGGAAAGTTGATGTACACGACAATAACTTTTTTTGTAGTTTTGAACGCTTTTGTATAAAGACTTTGAATATTCGTCTCCTTGTGACTATGTTTAAATGTGCTAGTATCGGCGCGTGCAACATGTATATGTATATGTATATATGTGTATATATACATACTGTATATGTATATAAATATATATGTTTATGTATTTGTATATATGTGTGTATATATGTATACATATGTATATACAGAATGTGTATATATGTGTGTGTGTGTTTGTGTAGATATGTGTGTATATATATATATATGTTTATGTATACATGTATGTGTGTATATGTGTGCGTTTTTGTACACCTTATGGAAAGTTGATGTACACGACAATAACTTTTTTTGTAGTTTTGCACGCTTTTGTATAAAGACTTTGAATATTCGTCTCCTTGTGACTGTTTGAATGTGCTAGTATCGGCGCGTGCAACATGTATATGTATATGTATATACGTGTGTATATATACATACTGTATATGTATATATATATGTATATAAATATGTATGTTTATGAATGTGCATATATGTGTATATCCGTATATATGTGTACATATGTATATACAGTACTTGTATAAATGTGTGTATATATGTATATATGTTTATTTATACATATATGTGTGTATATGTGTGCGTTTTTGTACACCTTATGGAAAGTTGATGTACACGACAATAATTTTTTTGCAGTTTTGCACGCTTTTGTATAAAGACTGAATATTCGTCTCCTCGTGTCTATACTTAAATGTGCTAGTATCGGCGCGTGCAACATGTATATGTATATATATACATACTGTATATGTATATAAATATATATGTTTATGTATTTGTATATATGTGTATATATGTGTACATATGTATATACAGTATGGGTATATATATGTGTGTGTGTGTGTTTATGTAGAAATGTGTGTATATATATATATATATATATATATATATATATATATATATAAATATATATATATATATAAATAAATATATATATATATATATATATATATATATATATATATACATATATATGATTATGTATACATGTATGTGTGTATATGTGTGCGTTTTTGTACACTTTATGGAAAGTTGATGTACACGACAATAACTTTTTTGTAGTTTTGCACGCTTTTGTATAAAGACTTTGAATATTCGTCTCCTTGTGACTATGTTTAAATGTGCTAGTATCGGCGCGTGCAACATGTATATGTATATGTATATATGTGTATATATACATACTGTATGTGTATATATATGTATATAAATATGTATGTTTATGAATGTGCATTTATGTGTATACCCGTATATATGTGTACATATGTACATACAGTACGTGTATATATGTGTGTATATATGTATATATGTTTATTTATACATATTTGTGTGTATATGTGTGCGTTTGTGTACACCTCATGGAAAGTTGATGTACGACAATAACTTTTTTTGCAGTTTTGCACGTTTTTGTATAAAGACTTTGAATATTCGTCTCCTCGTGACTATACTTAAATGTGCTAGTATTGGTATGTATGTATGTGTATACAGGTAAAAGCCAGTAAATTAGAATATTTTGAAAAACTTGATTTATTTCAGTAATTGCATTCAAAAGGTGTAACTTGTACATTATATTTATTCATTGCACACAGACTGATGCATTCAAATGTTTATTTCATTTAATTTTGATGATTTGAAGTGGCAACAAATGAAAATCCAAAATTCCGTGTGTCACAAAATTAGAATATTACTTAAGGCTAATACAAAAAAGGGATTTTTAGAAATGTTGGCCAACTGAAAAGTATGAAAATGAAAAATATGAGCATGTACAATACTCAATACTTGGTTGGAGCTCCTTTTGCCTCAATTACTGCGTTAATGCGGCGTGGCATGGAGTCGATGAGTTTCTGGCACTGCTCAGGTGTTATGAGAGCCCAGGTTGCTCTGATAGTGGCCTTCAACTCTTCTGCGTTTTTGGGTCTGGCATTCTGCATCTTCCTTTTCACAATACCCCACAGACTTTCTATGGGGCTAAGGTCAGGGGAGTTGGCGGGCCAATTTAGAACAGAAATACCATGGTCCGTAAACCAGGCACGGGTAGATTTTGCGCTGTGTGCAGGCGCCAAGTCCTGTTGGAACTTGAAATCTCCATCTCCATAGAGCAGGTCAGCAGCAGGAAGCATGAAGTGCTCTAAAACTTGCTGGTAGACGGCTGCGTTGACCCTGGATCTCAGGAAACAGAGTGGACCGACACCAGCAGATGACATGGCACCCCAAACCATCACTGATGGTGGAAACTTTACACTAGACTTCAGGCAACGTGGATCCTGTGCCTCTCCTGTCTTCCTCCAGACTCAGGGACCTCGATTTCCAAAGGAAATGCAAAATTTGCATGGTTAGGGACGGCGTGGCGCAGTGGAAGAGTGGCCGTGCGCGACCCGAGGGTCCCTGGTTCAATCCCCACCTAGTACCAACCTTGTCATGTCCGTTGTGTCCTGAGCAAGACACTTCACCCTTGCTCCTGATGGGTGCTGGTAGTGCCTTGCATGGCAGCTCCCTCCATCAGTGTGTGAATGTGTGTGTGAATAGGTAAATGTGGAAGTAGTGTCAAAGCGCTTTGAGTACCTTGAAGGTAGAAAAGCGCTATACAAGTACAACCCATTTATTTAAGTTACACCTTTTGAATGCAATTACTGAAATAAATCAAGTTTTTCAAAATATTCTAATTTACTGGCTTTTACCTGTATACAGTATGTATATATATATATACATATATAATAATGTATGTTTATGTATGTGTATATATGTGCATATGTGTATATATGTGTACATGTGTATATACGTGTGTATATATATGTATATATGTATACATATATGTGTGTATATGTGTGCGTTTTTGTACACCTTATGGAAAATTGATGTACACGACAAGAACTTTTTTTGTAGTTTTGCACGCTTTTGTATAAAGACTTTGAATATTCGTCTCCTCGTGACTACATTTATCGGCACGTGCAACAAATATATGTATATATACATACTGTATATATATATATATATATATATATGCAAATATATGTTTATGTATGTGTATATCTGTACATATGTGCACATATGTATATACAGAATGTGTATATATGTGTGTGTTTGTGTAGATATGTGTGTATAGACGTGTATATATGTTTATGTATACATATATGTGTGCATTTTTGTACACAAGTTGATGTACACGAAAATAACATTTTTTTTTTGTAGTTTTGCACACTTTTGTACTAAGACTTGGAATATTTCCGACTATATTTAAATGTGCTCGCACCGGCGCGTGCAACAAGTATATCCAAGTCTCGTGGCACACCGCACCACCCTCCTTCCTCTCACCCTTCCCCTCCCTTTTTTCTTTTTTTTTTTTTTTTCTTTTCCTGCGCCCCCGCTCTCCGGGATGATTGATATACGTGGGGGTGAGCGGGAGGGGGGAGGGGGGAGGGCTTTTAGGGGAGCCAATGGGAGTGTCCTGTGTGCCTCATTTGCATAACGTGGTCGCACGCCATTGGCTGAGTGCGTGCTGCTTGAGAAAGCTTCTCGCGTGCCATCACACGACGCCGCACGCCCGGAAGTAGTCGTAAAAAATAAAAGTTGTGTACTTAAGGCGAAACCGGTTTTGCTGAAAGTGTGTTTGGGTGTGTATATATATATATATATATATATATATATATATATATATTTTTTTTTTTAATATATAAATATATATATTTTTTATATAACAAACATATAACATACTGATAAAGGTATTTTTGTTCCACAAGCCGACTACTTTTTTTTTTTTTTTTTTTTTTTTTTAATTATTTATTATTTTATTTTTTTGTAGTTAAAGTTGAAGGCAAACATCCAAGCGCATTCCCCCGGCTTATCCTCGCCACCTCCCCGAGCCTGCCGCACAGCCGCTCGCCCTGCTTGTGTTGTCCTTCCCCGCGGGGCTGATTGAGCAGCGCGTGACTGACGGCCCGCAGAGCGTTGGCCAATCAGCGGCCGGCCTCGCGCCCAGCGGGCCGAGCCGCGCCCCCATTGGCTGAGCGGAGTGTGGGAAAGAATGCAGAGAGGGTTTCACACGAAGTGGGAGCACGCGCGCCGCCTATAAGTAGATCCGTGGCGCGTGTCGGCGGCACAAGTGAAGACGCGGACAACCTCGCGACTCGACACACTGATAACAGGAAATCATTATTTTTGCTGGACCGCCATTCATTTTTTTTTTTTTTTTTTTCCTGAGAGGATTTATTGATTTTTTTTCCACGCGTTGTCTATATTTCCACCCACGACCATGCCGGCTGATACTATGGAAAAGCAGACCGGATCCCCAATGGCTGGCGCCCCTGCGAACGGATCGCACACCCCAGACAAGCCAAAAAACGCCAGTGAGCATAGAAAGGTAAATAACACTCATTTTTCACATGCAACCTGTGCATTAATTATATATTATTATAAGAACTTTTATCATTTTTTAAAACACTTTTTCTTCCCCCTTTGCAGTCATCCAAGCCCATCATGGAAAAAAGGCGCAGAGCAAGAATCAACGAAAGCCTCGGTCAGCTCAAAACGCTCATCCTTGACGCACTTAAGAAAGATGTAAGCTTGATTGGTCGTTGAGAAAATATAAATAATGAAATTGGATCAGCGTTAAACTTAAGCATGCTCCTCTGCAGAGCTCCAGACACTCCAAGCTGGAGAAGGCAGACATCCTGGAGATGACAGTGAAACACCTGAGGAACCTGCAGCGCGTCCAAATGAGTGGTAAGTTGAGTCAAATGTGATTATGATTAGGAATTAGGGCTTTTAAAGCAAGTTATGGTTTATTGTTTACGTTTATTTTGAACTTGCGTACAGAATTTCCCAGTTTCTCTTCTCAGCATGTTTGAAATGTGGTAGGAAGTGAAGTGAATTATACTTATATAGCGCTTTTCTCTAGTGACTCAAAGTGCTTTGCATAGTGAAACCCAATATCTAAGTTACATTTAAACCAGTGTGGGTGGCACTGGGAGCGTCTTGCCCAGTGACTAGGATGGCAGAAGCGGGGATCGAACCTGGAACCCTCAAGTTGCTGGCACGGCCGAGCTATACCGCCCGGTTGATAGGAAGAAGCAGAGTGTATTGAATCCTACCCCCTTTTCTGTTTTGTGGCAATTACTCACATATATTTTCACTTCCTGTTTATTGTTTATTGTTTGTTGTTTATTGAGTATCCCCATTAGGGCTAGTCTTCCTGGGGTCCCTTTCAAAAGTTCAAAGTAAAATAATAATACACAGATCCAGTTACAAAACATACACAGATCCAGTTACAAATAAAAGAAAGGAAAAAGAAAATGAGGATTCTCAAAATAATAAAATAAACATAACAGTACACAGATCCAGTTACAGAATATACACAAATCCAGTTACAATAAAAGAAAGGAAATAGAAAAAGAGAGAAAAAAAAAAGTTCTCAAACTGATAACATGAAAGAGAAATTCTTAAGTCTAAAAAGTGACTTTACATGTTTCCTTAATGCTTGTTTTACTGGGAATAGTCCTAATATTTAAATGAAGAGTACTCCATAATGAAATGCTGTGCTTTTCATTAACTTAGTTCTTGGTCGTGGTAATGCAAGTAGACCTTGAGTTAAAGCTTTGGTACTATAGTGGTGAACATCGGCATCTGCTTAAAAGGAGCTGTATAGGGTACTTGTTCTGAATAATGTTTTGAATAAATAACAATAAACTGTTAGATAATCTATGAATAACCTTCAGCCAGCTAAGACAAGAATGCATTCGGTCCACACTCGATCTATAAGAACAATCAAGAGTAAGTCTAGCTGCCCTATTTTGAGCTGTTCTCAGTTTTTACACAGTTTACTCCAAAAATATTAAACTTAATGGTTTAAGAGTGAATGCATCACTAATGTTGTTTCCTCCTTTCTTCAGCAGCTCTCTCTCCAGACGCCAGCGTCCTCGGCAAATACAGAGCCGGATTCAACGAGTGCATGAATGAAGTCACCCGCTTCCTGTCCACCTCCGAGGGGGTGAACGTGGAGGTGAGGTCCAGGCTGCTCAACCACTTGTCCAGCTGCATGGGTCAGATGATGGCCATCAACTATCCGCAGCAGCAGCAAAGTTCCCCCCAGCAGGCCCACCTGGGCCAACCCCTCCACGTGCAACTCCCCTCCACCCTGCCCATCAGCCCCGCCATGGCCTCCAAACTCAGCCCGGCGGAGGCAGCCTCCCCGAAGGTGTTCGGCGGCTTTCAACTGGTGCCGGCGTCCGATGGACAGTTTGCGTTCTTGATCCCCAACCCCGCGTTTGCAGCCGCCACAGCCCCGGTTATACCCCTGTATGCGAACGCGGGGCTGCCCTTGGCGGTCAACGGGCCTTCGGCACCCACCGCCGCGTCGCCAGTCCACGGTATGACGTCGTTCTCCGGGGGGTCCCAGGCAGTCAGCCCGGTGGGAGTGAGCCCTGGCTCGGACAGCGGCGAGGCTGTCTGGCGTCCCTGGTAGCGCCTCCTTGGCAAGTTAGTGGATGCAACGAAAACCAGGAACTGTGGGACTGCCGGCTGCTATATGAGGATCCAACCTGGGACTTTTAATGCTTCAGGACCTCGAACAACGTTTTTGTTTCGTTTTATGGAACAGAGAGCCCTTAGATGGCTCAATTAAAACAACTACCTATTCCAACATTTGGATTTGGGTGTTAAACAATGTGTACATACAGAAAAGATGATTTATAGGAGTTTTTGCTATAAAGTATACTTTCTATCAAAAGGTTTAGTTTTGTACATTATACCAAAGTTGTCTTTTATATGTTTTCTTGCTTGTGTTTTCAAGAAAAAAAAACTGGGTGATTGCCTGGTGTTTGATTAATAAATAATGCAAAAATACACTTTTCATGTCTACAGTCCATTTTTGTCAAAAAAACACATGTTGACAGACAAGCCCAAACATAATCCTAACACAAAAAGATGAGGATTTTTTTTTTATTCTCCAATTTAAACTGGCAATCTTTCAGGCATGTTTGGCGGGAGTTCTTCACATCTGGCGTGGATTTTGTTTTCTCTCTCTCTCTCTCCCTCTCTCTTTCTCTCTCCCCTGCATAGAGGTAATTACAAGTTCTAAAGGGGCTCTCATCCCGTATGCAGCGGGATCTTGGAGAAGTCCTAAAGTCTATTCATGAGCCTGGGAAATATGTGCTCAGGGGTTAATGTCACTAAACAGATTGCCCCAGAGAAAGGAGAATATGGAAGGATCCTCTCTGCCTTTTGTCTGCCAATTGTTTCGATTCCACTCCCTTACAAGCAGTGGGCTTGCACATCAAAGGGGAGAAAAAAAAACCCTAGCAAATTTGTTTAGACCTATGCTGAGCACTGTAATGTTGGATACTGTGGTGCATGGGTTTGATCTCCTTTCAAATGCGACCGGATGGATCCTGGATCCCTTTATAAGTTATAGTCTGCCAATTGTTCAATTATACTCCCTTCAAGCAGTGCTTGCACTAGGGTTGTATGGTATAGTACCGCAATACTAATGAATCATATTCAGTACTATACCGCCTCTAAAAAGTACCGGACTTGGTATCGGATTGATACCCAAATTTGTGGTATCATCCAAAACTAATGTAAAGTATCCAAACAACAGAATAATAAGTAATTATTACATTTTACCAGAAGTGTAGATAGAACATGTAAAAAGAGAAAATAACCAGATATTAACAGTAAATGCACAAGTGGATTAATAATTCATGTTTACAGCTTGTCCCTGATAATGTTGACAAAATAATAGAATGATAAATGACACAATATGTTACTGCATAAGTCAGCAGCTAAATTAGGAGCCTTTGTTTGCTTACTTACTACTAAAAGACAAGTTGTCTCGTGTGTTCACTATTTTATTTAAGGACACAATTGCAATAAGAAACATATATTTAATGTACCGTAAGATTTTTTTGTTAAAATAAAGCCAATAATGCAATTTTTTGTGGTCCCGTATTATATAGAAAAGTATCGAAAAGTACCGAAAAGTATCGAATTACATTTTGGTACCGGTACCAAAATATTAGTATCGGGACAACACTAGCTTGCACCTTAAGGGGCGGGGGGGTGGGGGGGGTGGGGGGGGGGGGGGATAACTTAACCCAGGAGGCACAAGAAATTAATAGTTGATTATACATACCGTATTTTTCGGAGTATAAGTCGCACCGGAGTATAAGTCGCACCTGCCGAAAATGCATAATAAAAAAGGAAAAAAACCTATATAAGTCGCACTGGAGCCCGGCCAAACTATGAAAAAAACTGCGATTTATAGTCCGAAAAATACGGTACATGCCCTTTAAAACTGACTTTGAAACAACATTGCAGAATAGTTGTAATTGTAAACATTGATGTCCTACGTTGGATTCCCATTGTTGGTTGGGAAATGACCAAATGTCAATGATCAAATCAACGTCAAAACCCAACATTGATTAAATGTTGTTCCAACGTTAAGTTTGAGTTGCTCAAGGCCAGAACCTAATTCAACAAGTTCTCAACATTGTTTCAATGTCTTGTGCCTGATCTAGTGCACTTTTCCGCACTGGTCCTTGCTCCATTAATGTCTTCTTGTGCGTAACGTATCCAATTCTTGCAGGATAACAGATATGGGCATGCATTTATGTGACATAATTGCATCCGCCAGGACCTCTCACTTAAGATTACATTACAGCCTCTCTGTTTTTACCACTGCACCAAGCCAAGTCATGTCAACCGATGCGTAAAATGTACTTATTGCAGTTTTTTCCACACTCGTGAGTGGTGCAAATCATCTGCATTTTTATTTTTTTATTTTTTTACAGTTGGACTATGTTTGCAATTTCGTGCGGTTACATTCTCACTTTGCTTATCCGGTGCCAGCCGGTGCCCTGCAGATGACACCATGTCTAAATGACGCACCAAAACTCCCCTTTCTCGGAGCTGCTTAGACTGCGCTGTGTAAAGTAGTCACACTCAAACAGCAGTTGGCAGCGTGTGCAGCCTCTGCGGTTTTTCCTGACTGCCTGCGCGTCTGAGTCAATAGTTCAGAGATGCCTTTGAGGAGCTGAGGTCGTGAGAACCGAGCGAACTAGTCCGCCTGTGGTCGGGCACCGGGCCAGCCAGTAAATCCCCGCCGGCGTGTGGAGGTGAGGAGGCGGACGCCCAGAAGCAAGCCTCACACACACACAGGAGTCCGGTGAGGGGTGGGGGGAATGACTCAGGTGGGAGGAGTGAAGTGTTAAAACAAGTTGAGTCAGTCCTTTCTAAATCTGTGAAATGTTAGTGCAAGAAAGGGCTTATTGTTATGTATGCGGGATAAGGATATTTTATGATTATCATGGTGAGGTCGCCTAATTTCGAGCGGGAAAACCCTTCCCGAGATGATGAAAAGGATTCCTCTGCAGGGCTGAATGTCCCTCGGGGACGTGACCATCGCATCCCTTGGGAGCAGTCGCTATTGAGCTGAGGGGGTGGGTAGGGAAGGGGTCGCCGGAGAAGCCACAATCTATCATTCTCATTAGCGACTGAATGGCAAGGCAACGCGCGCACCAAGTTGCCGCCAAACATCCAGCATCAAATCTCCCTCCAAAATGTACAATTGCCATTGTTGTAAAGACGGGGCTGTGTTTATAGGCAGCACTTTAGCGCTTTTGGTATGCAAGTTGTCCTGCCACACAATGGCAAGAGCGGGGCAGGCGCTAATGCACCAGCACTAAAAGGTCTCCTCATTCATTTTGGTGTTAAAGTCAATCATTCAATCATTAGCTCATGTGTACGTATAAATGTCAGCACCTGGATTTAACTAAGCAAATAAGAACCTCCTATTAAAGTTCAAGTTAAAGGGGAACATTATCACAATTTCAGAATTGTTAAAACCATTAAAAATCAGTTCCCAGTGGCTTATTATATTTTTCAAAGTTTTTTTCAAAATTTTACCCATCACGCAATGTCCCTAAAAAAAGCTTCAAAGTGCCTGATTTTAACCACCCGTCCATTTTCCTGTGACATCACATAGTGAAGCCAACACAAACAAACACGGCGGAAAGAACTGCAAGGTATAGCGACATTAGCTCGGATTCAGACTCGGATTTCAGCGGCTTAAGCGATTCAACAGATTACGCATGTATTGAAACGGATGGTTGTAGTGTGGAGGCAGGTAGCGAAAACGAAATTGAAGAAGAAACTGAAGCTATTGAGCCATATCGGTTTGAACCGTATGCAAGCGAAACCGACGAAAACAACACGACAGCCAGCGACACGGGAGAAAGCGAGGACGAATTCGGCGATCGCCTTCTAACCAACGATTGGTATGTGTTTGTTTGGCATTAAAGGAAACTAACAACTATGAACTAGGTTTACAGCATATGAAATACATTTGGCAACAACATGCACTTTGAGAGTGCAGACAGCCCAATTTTCATCAATTAATATATTCTGTAGACATACCCTCATGTCAGCAGGCCAGGGAAGCTAGGGTCGATATTCTTCTCTTGATCATCTTCGGGACGGTGTGAGCCAAGACATCCAGGGGGTTTAGCTCGCTCGTCTGCGGGAACAAACTGCCGCCATTGCTTGCCGTGCTACCGAGGTCCTTTGTCCCTGAATTGCTCACACACTCCGGCAGATTCAATGGGGGTCTGGCGGCAGATTTCTTTGACTTTATCGTTGGAAATGCATCTGCTTTGAGTGTCGCAGGATATCCACACATTCTTGCCATCTCTGTCGTAGCATAGCTTTTGTCGGTAAAGTGTGCGGAACAAACGTCCAATTTCTTGCCACTTTCGCATCTTTGGGCCACTGGTGCAACTTGAATCCGTCCCTGTTTGTGTTGTTACACCCTCCGACAACACACCGACGAGGCATGATGTCTCCAAGGTACGGAAAACAGTCGAAAAAACGGAAAATAACAGAGCTGATTTGACTCGGTGTTTGAGAAAAGGGCGGATTGCTTCCTGATGTGACGTCACGAAGTGACGTCATCGCTCCGAGAGCGAATATTAGAAAGGCGTTTAATTCGCCAAAATTCACCTATTTAGAGTTCAGAAATCGGTTAAAAAAATATATGGTCTTTTTTCTGCAACATCAAGGTATATATTGACGCTTACATAGGTCTGGTGATAATGTTCCCCTTTAAAGTACCAATGATTGTCACACACACACTAGGTGTGGTGGGATTATTCTCTGCATTTGACCCATCACCATTGATCACCCCCTGGGAGGCGAGGGGAGCAATGAGCAGCAGCGGTGGCCGCGCCCGGGAATCATTTTTGGTGATTTAACCCCCAATTCCAACCCTTGATGCTGAGTGCCAAGCAGGGAGGTAATGGGTCCCATTTTTATAGTCTTTGGTATGACTCACGACCTACCGATCTCAGGGCAGACACTCTAACCACTAACTAATTGAATAGATTACGAGTGTTATATCGCAGTTAATTTTACTATAGTAACGAGTAGGAGTGTAACGATTGATCTATATGTCAATAGATGGATTTATACTCTGGAGCGACTTATGTGTGAAATTCTTAACACATTACCGTAACATTTTAGGGATGTCCGATAATGGCTTTTTGCCAATATCCGATATTCCGATATTGTCCAACTCTTTAATTACCGATACCGATATCAACCGATACCGATATCAACCAATATATATAGTCGTGGAATTAACACATTATTATGCCTAATTTGGACAACCAGGTATGGTGAAGATAAGGTATTTTTAAAAAAATTAATAAAATAAAATAAAAACATTTACATAAAATCTAGTAATTAATGAAAATGAGTAAAATTAACTTTAAAGGTTAGTACTATTAGTGGACCAGCAGCACGCACAATCATGTGTGCTTACGGACTGTATCCCTGCAGACTGTATTGATATATATTGATATATAATGTAGGAACCAGAATATTAATAACAGAAAGAAACAACCCTTTTGTGTGAATGAGTGTAAATGGGGGAGGGAGGTTTTTTGGGTTGGTTAGAACGAATGTACGATGTATGTTTAACATCTTAGCATTCATGTACTTATTATACATTGAAATTTTCTCCTACTATCATTTTGGTCAAAAGTAATATTGTCTCTGTGGTATTTTGTTGCATCTTCAAGTTATCACAAATTTAATTATACAACGTTTTATCAAATTCAAAATAAAAACTTGTAAAAATTGATTGGACAACGTTGCGACAATTTTTCCCAATACGGAAAACCATTGCATCTTATAGAGAATGTCTCATTTGCGCCCCATGTGGTGAAATCTATTAAAATTAGGGGGTCCCAAAAAGGAGGGATTTTTCAAACTGACTGTGTGTGTTTTAAAAGTGATTCACCTCCGGTCAACATATGAAATAACAAGTGTGTGTACACATTTGAAGTGCTCCCCATCTGGCCAACATATGTAATACTAAACAAGTGTGTGTAAGAAATAGAAATGCGCCCCCTTTGGCCAAAATTAATAAGATAAATATGTATTTAGAGATATACTGTAATAACTTGAAACAAATAATGAAGATTAAAAACCAATTACAAATCAAAAAATAAATAAATAATAATGATTAACTAAAAGCTCACCTTTTTTATATTTGCATAGTATGTATATATATTATTAATGTTGTAAATACAAATCTTTATATATCTAGAAACGGTGGTCCTAAAGAGGTAGACAAGGTGAATTTGAAGTGCTCCCCCTCTGGCCAACATATGTAATAACAAGTGTGTGTAAGAAAATGAAATGCGTCCCCTTCGGCCAAAATTCATTAAAAAAATTTTTTTTTTAAATATGTATACAGAGACATACTGTAATAACTTCAAGTAAATAATGAAGATTAAAAACCAATTACAAAATAATTTTTTTTTATAAAAAAAAATTAACAATGTATAAATTATTATTGTTGTAAATACAAATCTTTATATATCTAGAGAGGGTGGTTCTAAAGAGGTAGGCGTTATTCGGCGGTCTCAAGAAGGTAACAAATACAAGAATGCGTGTGTGTGCATGTGTGTGTGTATGTGTGTATGTGTGTATGTGTGTGTGTGTGTGTGTGTGTGTGTGTGTGTGTGCTACAGGCACCGTTTGGAAACAATTAAGGTATTTAAAATAAACATTTACACAATTGTTCTATGTAAATATCTCATTTCACAACGTACTGGTATATATTTGTGGCTTATACTCCCGTGCAGTTAATATATAAAAAAAAACATATTATTCTTCCAAAATTTAGTGGGTGCAGTTTATATACCGGTGCGGTTTATAGTCCGGAAAATACAATATGTCATATTTCTTAGCTGTTTGACGGTGGAAATTGATCACTGCTATCTTAAAGTTAGCATCATAACCCCCCGGCCCCTCTGTTGCTAACATTTCAGACACTTTTTTTAGTGTGTCTGTGCTGTGACTATATCTCTCAAGGTCAGTGGTCACTGGTGTGTCTGTGTTAATAGGTCTCCGTGTGGGAGTGACCAAAAGAAAAGCTCTGACTGACTTGCGGAAAAGTTGTTTGGTGCCACCAGTTGGTTTGCATGTGCAAATATCCAGACCCTGAATAAAAGATGAGCCGTAATTTTCAGACTCAAATCTTATATTTAAATTTAAATTTCAACAATATGTTAAACTTCCGGTTCTTACGCAGGTCAAATGTGTATTCTAATGGCTATAACTATACTTTGTATTTGGATTTTATAAGGTACAGTGCATCTGGAAAGTATTCACAGTTCTTCACCTTTCCCACATGTTGCAGCCTTATTAATAAATTAAATTAATTAATTGTTGTCCTCAAACTTCTACACACAATACCCAATAATGACAATGGGAAAACTTTTTATTTATTTATTTATTTTAAATAAATAACATTTTGCAAATGTATTAAAAAAAAAAAAATCACATGTACACAACTATTCACATGCAGCCTTGGCTTAATACTTTTTATGAAAACCAACACTTCCCATTCAAGCTGATGGAGCTCGAAAGGTGCTGCAAAGAGGAATGGGTGAAACTGCTCAAAGATAGGTGTGACCAGCTTGTGACATCCTATTCAAAAATACTTGAGGCTGTAATTGCTGCCAAAGGAGCATCAACAGAATGTTGCGTAAAGGCTGTGATTACTTATGTACATGCGATTTTACTCGTTTGAACACATTTGCAAAATAAAAATAAAAAGCTTCACATTTTCATTACGGGGTATTGTCAGTTGATTTTTGAGGACAAAAATGAAATTATTTCATTTTGGAATAAGGCAGTGACATAAAGTGTTTACTTATGTACAGTCGTGGTCAAAAGTTTACATACACTTGTAAAGAACATACTGTCATGGCTGTCTTGAGTTTCCAATAATTTCTACAACTCTCATCTTTTTGGTGATAGAGTGATTGGAGCACATACTTGTTGGTCACAAAAAAAACCTTCATGAAGTTTGGTTCTTTTATGAATTTATTATGGGTCTACTGAAAATGTGACCAAATTTGCTGGGTCAAAAGTATACATACAGCAATGTTAATATTTGGTTACATGTCCCTTGGCAAGTTTCACTGCAATAAGGCGCTTTTGGTAGCCATCCACAAGCTTCTGGCAAGCTTCTGGTTGAATTTTTGACCACTCCTCTTGACAAAATTGGTGCAGTTCAGCTAAATTTGTTGGTTTTCTGACATGGACTTGTTTCTTCAGCATTGTCCACACGTTTAAGTCAGGACTTTGGGAAAGCCATTCTAAAACCTTAATTCTAGCCTGATTTAGCCATTCCTTTACCACTTTTGACGTGTGTTTGGGGTCATTGTCCTGTTGGAACACCCAACTGCGCCCAAGACCTAACCTCCGGGCTGATGATTTTAGGTTATCCTGAAGAATTTGGAGGTAATCCTCCTTTTTCATTGTCCCATTTACTCTCTGTAAAGCACCAGTTCCATTGGCAGCAAAACAGACCCAGAGCATAATACTACCACCACCATTCTTGACGGTAGGTATGGTGTTTCTGGGATTAAAGGCCTTACCTTTTCTCCTCCAAACATATTGCTGGGTATTGTGGCCAAACAGCTCAATTTTTGTTTCATCTGACCACAGAACTTTCCTCTAGAAGGTCTTATCTTTGTCCATGGGATGTCATGATGTCAACTTCATGAATGTTTTTTGTGACCAACAAACCTAAAATCATCAGCCCGGAGGTTGGGTCTTGGGCGCAGTTGGGTGTTTCAACAGGACAATGACCCCAAAGACACATCAAAAGTGGTAAATAATTGGCTAAATCAGGCTAGAATTAAGGTTTTAGAATGGCCTTCCCAAAGTCCTGACTTAAATGTGTGGACAATGCTGAAGAAAGAAGTCCATGTCAGAAAACCAACAAATTTAGCTGATTTGCACCAATTTTGTCAAGAGGAGTGGTCAAAAGTGGAGGAGTTCAAGTACCTCGGAGTCTTGTTCACGAGTGAGGGAAGAGTGGATCGTGAGATCGACAGGCGGATCGGTGCGGCGTCTTCAGTAATGCGGACGCTGTATCGATCCGTTGTGGTGAAGAAGGAGCTGAGCCGGAAGGCAAAGCTCTCAATTTACCGGTCGATCTACGTTTCCATCCTCACCTATGGTCATGAGCTTTGGGTTATGACCGAAAGGACAAGATCACGGGTACAAGCGGCCGAAATGAGTTTCCTCCGCCGGGTGGCGGGGCTCTCCCTTAGAGATAGGGTGAGAAGCTCTGCCATCCGGGGGGAGCTCAAAGTAAAGCTGCTGCTCCTCCGCATCGAGAGGAGCCAGATGAGGTGGTTCGGGCATCTGGTCAGGATGCCACCCGAGCGCCTCCCTAAGGAGGTGTTTAGGGCATGTCCGACCGGTAGGAGGCCACGAGGAAGACCCAGGACACGTTGGGAAGACTATGTCTCCCGGCTGGCCTGGGAACGCCTCGGGATCCCCCGGGAGGAGCTGGACGAAGTGGCTGGGGAGAGGGAAGTCTGGGCTTCCCTGCTTAGGCTGCTGCCCCCGCGACCCGACCTCGGATAAGCGGAAGAAGATGGATGGATGGATGGATGGAGTGGTCAAAAATTCAAGCAGAAGCTTGCCAGAAGTTTGTGGATGGCTGCCAAAAAGCGCCTTATTGCAGTGAAACTTGCCAAGGGACATGTAACAAAATATTAGCATTGCTGTATGTATACTTTTGACCCAGCAGATTTGCTCACATTTTCAGTAGACCCATAATAAATTCATAAAAGAAAAAAAAGCTTCTCATTTTCCTTATGAGGTATTGACTATAGATTTTTGAGGACAAAAATTAACTTATTCAATTTTAGAATAAGGCTGTAACATAAAATGTGGAAAAAGTGAAGCGCTGTGAATAGTTTCCTGGTGCACTGTGTGAACTGGATCCGCTGCAGATCTCTAGCAAAACAACCCCATTCCTTTTCCTTTAAAAATGAACATTCAAGACCATTTTCCTGTTAACACCACATGTTGTGCATGGTTCGTGTCATCAACAGGGGTGTGCAAGTGTCAGTCTGCGTGTGTTCTGGACACCCCTCTTTGCACCTGTTTGTCTTGAGAACCAGAGAAGGCGATATTGTGGATATGGAAGAGGAGCTCGGTAGGCAAACAGCGTTGGTGACGAGTTAAAAAGCTGTTGAAGCTCAGGGAAAGTATAAAAAACATTCCTAATATGCTGCATGTGTGATTTGATGCAGCAACACATGGCGACGGCACTTATTTATTAGTGTCACTTCACATTTCCCGTCTGTCTTTGTATTTATAGCCGGCCAAGGCAGACCGTGGAGGTTACCCGGGGTGGTGGCATCAAGCCTGATCAAATATCACAGTATGCCACTCGGGCTCCAGTCTTTCCCACCACTTGGCGACAGGACGTGTGTCTGAGGTCGGGTTCGGCGTTTCAGCAGGCTTCTCCGCTTTCAGGGCACGAGGCTCGCAGCCTTCTTGCAAGGGCTGCGGATTCCAGCAGAGGAAGTAGAATGTTCGCTTCGCATATAGCGTGCGGTCCCTCCTGAAGTCTTCTTGGTCAGTGTTTTTCAACCTTTTCTGAGCCGAGGCACATTTTTTGCATCGAAAAAATCCCGAGGCACACCACCAGCAGAAAACATTAAAAAATGAAACTCAGCAGCCGATGTTGACAGTAAAAAGTCGTTCTCGCAATTGTTGGATATGAATTCAAACCATAACCAACCATGCATCACTATAGCTCTTGTCTCAAAGTAGGTGTACTGTCACGACCTGTCACATCACGCCGTGACTTATTTGGAGTTTTTTGGTATTCTCCTGTGTGTAGTGTTTTAGTTCTTGTCTTGCACTCCTATTTTGGTGTTGATTGTCATGTCATCAATCAATCAATCAATCAATGTTTATTTATATAGCCCTGAATCACAAGTGTCTCAAAGGGCTGCACAAGCCACAACGACATCCTCGGTACAGAGCCCACGTAAGGGCAAGGAAAACTCACCCCAGTTGGACGTCGATGTGAATGACTATGAGAAACCTTGGAGAGGACCGCATATGTGGGTAACCCCACCCCCCCGCCCCTCTAGGGGAGACCGAAAGCAATGGATGTCGAGTGGGTCTGACATAGTATTGTGAAAGTCCAGTCCATAGTGGATCCAACATAATAGTAAGAGTCCAGTCCATAGTGGGGACAGCAGGAGACCATCCCGAGCGGAGACGGGTCAGCAGCGCAGAGATGTCCCCAACTGATGCACAGGCGAGCGGTCCACCCCGGGTCCCGACTCTGGACAGCCGCACTTCATCCATGGCCACCGGACCTGTGTGTCTCCCCCTCCACAAATGAGAGGGGAGCAGAGGAGAAAGAAAAGAAACGGCAGATCAACTAGTCTAAACAGGGGGTCTATTTAAAGGCTAGAGTACACAAATGAGTTTTAAGATGGGACTTAAAGGCCTACTGAAATGCGATTTTCTTATTTAAACAGGGATAGCAGGTCCATTCTATGTGTCATACTTGATCATTTCGCGATATTGCCATATTTTTGCTGAAAGGATTTAGTAGAGAACATCGACGATAAATTTCGCAACTTTTGGTCGCTGATAAAAAAGCCTTGCCTGTACCGGAAGTAGCAGACGAGTAGCGTGACGTCACAGGTTGTGGAGCTCCTCACATCCGCACATTGTTTACAATCGTGGCCACCAGCAGCGAGAGCGATTCGGACCGAGAACGCGACGATTTCCCCATTAATTTGAGCAAGGATGAAAGATTCGTGGATGAGGAAAGTGAGAGTGAAGGACTAGAGGGCAGTGGGAGCGATTCAGATAGGGAAGATGCTGTGAGAGGCGGGTGGGACCTGATATTCAGCTGGGAATGACTAAAACAGTAAATATACACAAGACATATATATACTCTATTAGCCACAACACAACCAGGCTTATATTTAATATGCCACAAATTAATCCCGCATAACAAACACCTCCCCCCTCCCGTCCATATAACCCGCCAATACAACTCAAACACCTGCACAACACACTCAATCCCACAGCCCAAAGTACCGTTCACCTCCCCAAAGTTCATACAGCACATATATTTCCCCAAAGTCCCCAAAGTTACGTACGTGACATGCACATAGCGGCACGCACGTACGGGCAAGCGATCAAATGTTTGGAAGCCGCAGCTTCATGCGTACTCACGGTACCGCGTCTGCGCATCCAACTCAAAGTCCTCCTGGTAAGAGTCTCTGTTGTCCCAGTTCTCCACAGGCCAATGGTAAAGCTTGACTGTCATCTTTCGGGAATGTAAACAATGAAACACCGGCTGTGTTTGTGTTGCTGCAGCCGCCCGCAATACACCGCTTCCCACCTACAGCTTTCTTCTTTGCTGTCTCCATTGAACAAATTGCAAAAGATTCACTAACTCAGATGTCCAGAATACTGTGGAATTTTGCGATGAAAACAGACGACTTAATAGCTGGCCACCATGCTGTCCCAAAATGTTCTCTACAATCCGTGACGTCACGTGCCGGCGTCATACCGAGACGTTTTCAGCAGGATATTTCGCACAAAATTTAAAATTGCACTTTAGTAAGCTAACCCGGCCGTATTGGCATGTGTTGCAATGTTAAGATTTCATCATTGATAAATAAACTATCAGACTGCGTGGTCGGTAGTAGTGGGTTTCATGAGGCCTTTAAATGCTTCTACTGAGGTAGCATCTCTAACTGTTACCGGGAGGGCATTCTATAGTACTGGAGCCCAAATAGAAAACGCTCTATAGCCCCCTGACTTTTTTTGGGCTCTGGGAATCACTAATAAGCCGGAGTTCTTTGAACGCAGATTTCTTGTCGGGCCATATGGTACAATATAATCGGCAAGATAGGCTGGAGCTAGACCGTGTAGTATTTTATACGTTAAGTAGTAAAACCTTAAAGTCACATCTTAAGTGCACAGGAAGCCAGTGCAAGTGGGCCAGTATAGGCGTAATATGATCAAACTTTCTTGTTCTTGTCAAAAGTCTAGCAGCCGCATTTTGTACCAACTGTAATCTTTTAATGCTAGACATAGCATAATACGTTATAGTAATCGAGACAAGACGTAACGTCATGTACGGATGTACTTTGTGGACGCCGTCTGCTCCACACGCTGTAAGTCTTTGCTGTCGTCCAGCATTCTGTTTTTGTTTACTTTGCAGCCAGTTTAGTTTTAGTTTAGTTTTGCATAGCCATCCCTAAGTTTCAATGCCTTTTCTTAGCGGCACTCGACTTTTGTTTATTTTTGGTTTAAGCATTAGATACCTTTTTACCTTCACACTGCCTCCCGCTGTTGTCCGCATATTGTGATCACGACAGACCATGTTCCCGACATCTACAAAGCAATTAGCTACCTGCTGCCACCTACTGATATGGAAGAGTATTACATGGTTACTCTGCCGAGCTCTAACCAGCACAGAGACTCAACAACGGCACTAATTACTGGTTTGCAAAAAATATTTTTAACCCAAATAGGTGAAATTACATAATCTCCCACGGCACACCAGACCGTATTTCACGGTACACTAGTATGCCGCGACACAGTGGTTGAAAAACACTGTTCTAGGTGCTCTCGAGGGAGACTTTTTCCCCACATATTATGTATTTTTCTACAGAAGGTTTTCTTGTGCAGTATGGACAGCTGTTGTGCTATTTTAGTTCAGGCCGCAGCAGCGATAAGCCTCTGTGGTAAATAGTTGAGTAATGGCGCTCCCATGTTGGCAATGTGAAAATGAAACAGCTTTGAGATGTGTTGAAGTCATGACCTCAGAGTTAAAACACCGGTTAAATGATTTTTTTTGTTCATGGCGAACCCAGGACCTATTCATTATTGACATGGTATCAGTAGAATGTAGTTTAAAATCTCCCTAAATGGCATGATTGCATGCTACTGTCTTTATGTAAACAAGAGAAAAAAAAGGACAAATAAAAATAATAATAATATAAATGTAGATAAATATGAATACACGATATGTACAGCCGTGATCAAAAGTTCTTCTTTCTTTCTTTCTTTAGTTTATTTCGAACATGAACACACTTACATCATAATACATCACACAATTTCATATCATTTCATTTTACATCATGCCCGAAAAGGAGTAGGAAGAAGCAAAGCTTATTTAATCCTACCCCTTTCCCACTTCAAAGCGTTTACAAATATATAGAATCATTTACTGACCTTTTTATATAATAAAATAACATCTATGAATTAGTATACAACAGTTTTGTAATATGTAATTCATTAATTAATTCAGTCATTATTAACATACTGAGATGAAGAATATCTTATTTTCAATAAGGTTGAAAGTATTTCTCATAATTCTTCTTCTTTGTACTCTGTAAGCACTATTATTTTTGAACAACCTCTTAAACTGGATCATATTAGTACAATGTTTAACTTCTTTACTTAATCCATTCCATAATTTAATTCCACATACTGATATGCTAAAAGTTCTAAGTGTTGTACGTGCATATAAATGTTTTAAATTATTTTTTCCTCTAAGGTTATATTTCTCCTCTTTTACATACACTTGTAAATAACATAATGTCATAGCTGTCTTGAGTTTCCAATAATTTATGCAACTCTTATTTTTTTGTGATAGAGTGATTGGAGCACATACTTGTTGGTCACAAAAAACATTCATGAAGTTGACATCATGACATCACATGGCCAAAGATAAGACCTTCTGGAGGAAAGTTATGTGGTCAGATGAAACAAAAATTGAGCTGTTTGGCCACAATACCCAGCAATATGTTTGGAGGAGACAAGGTGAGGCCTTTAATCCCAGGAACACCATACCTACCGTAGAGCATGGTGGTGGTAGTATTATGCTCTGGGCCTGTTTTGCTGCCAATGGAACTGGTGCTTTACAGCAGTGGTCCACAACCACCGGGCCGTGGCCCGGTACCGGTTCGTGGACCGACTGGTACCGGGCCGCCCAAGAAAAAAAATAATTAAAAATTTTTTTTTTTAAATGTTTTTATTTTTATTAAATCAACATAAAAAAACAATATATACATTACATATCAATACAGATCAATACAGTCTGCAGGGATACAGTCCGTAAGCACACATGATTGTATTTTTTTATGACAAAAATAAAAAAAAATAAAAAAAACATAACCTATATGGTTATTTATTGGGTTTTATGGGCGAAATAGAGGACTTCACATTTATTTTTTTTAAATGCATTAAAAAAAAAATCAGTCTGTCGTCATGTCCTTCATAATGATTGTGAACGACGGGCAAAATTCCCAAAAATGTGCAGTTCCCCTCTAACACAACACTGTCAACAGAGACGGCCCTATGTGACGGTGGGAATGGAATGGGAAGAACACAAACTTCTCTTTAGCAAACTGCTCACAAATAACAACCATATGCCAAGTAGAAAGAACAACACATGAATTGTGTCTCGTTATGATGCCACGTTATTTACATATGGAAGTTTGCACTTCTTGCCTGCATACAAGCCTGAGCAGGGTTTACCATTCCTCCACCGCAGTAAACTGTACAGCTTGGTGGAAAAAGGACTAATGTTTAGTCCAACTGCATTCACGTGTGCGAGCACAGGCACGGACATGCCCTCGGTTTGACACTTGAGGAAATAGTGCAAAAAGATATAGTGCACAAAGATAGCACGCGTCTTCTCATGTTGCCCCTCTCCACAGAATGTGTGTTTTTTTGTGCATGTGGACGTCTAATGTCCTGACTGAGTCAGCACACATGACAGCATTTTAGCTTGACTAATTCCCGTAAAAAAGGCTTCTAACACATGTTCTGCGCAAAGAAGCAGACGTTTCAGGATGGGGAGGAGGCTCAGGGCAGTTTGACCACTTAGCTGGTTTGGTAATCCAGCCTGGATGATAGCCCCACTTATAAAACTATATCAGTATTATTCACTCCCTAAAGGCTTCAGAAGTAATCACTTACAATGGATTCCATTGCACAGCAGGAACATCATATGTGTATGGAAGTATGCTCATGTCATATTTAAAACCAATGCTATAATGCAATAATTCACACAGTGCAGTGATTCAGTTGCTTGGATATTTTAGTCACTGTTTTTTTTAAATTCACATGGCATTTTTTTCATTGGCCTATAGGGCTAATTAAGCGACATAAATGTAACAATGTATCACAATTACCCTTGTGGATGGATAGGGGGATTGATTTTTTATTTATTTCCTATCTAGCGCTCTTGTTTCCATTTCCTGTTTTCCTCTATTTCCTACCACTTATTTAGTCTGAGCGTGGGCTCCCTCACTTGTACTTAATTGAAAACAGTCTGCTTCTGATGCCAGCCTTGTCTCTGCCCTGGGCTGGATAATTTTTGCTTTGCTATGTACCTCTCCGTGCTGCATAGCTTTCAGTATGCTTCCTGTGTCTGGTTGTGTTTTTGTGCACTCCTCTGCTGCACTATTTTTGTTGTGCTTTCCCTTATTTATATATTTTTTTACCTGCACTTCGCCTGCTGTCTCTGTACACTTGGGTCCAGACCAACAACACCAATACAGACCATAACAATATGGTTGGTAAAGGATGTAGGTGGTTGGTAAAGGGGAACTGCACTTTTTTTTTTTTTTTTTTTTTTTTGCCTATCATTTACAATCATTGTGAGAGACAAGAACACAGATGTTCCCTGTATTACCTTAAGCCCGCTAAAATATCTTCAAAAAACCTCCATCAACATTGTATATGTCCACACTGTAAGTATATATATATATATATACAGTGTTGGGACTAACGCGTTACAAAGTAA
>NC_084548.2:20012500-20142500 GCF_033978685.3 Nerophis lumbriciformis
GAAGTCTGAAGTCAGGTGGTGACAGCCGCACTGTTGCTAAAGAGCTTTATCTCTTTAGCACTGTAGACCAAGGGAGGGGGTTATTGTCCCTCCAACAGGATGTCCTGGTGACCGGTCCTATCACATAGACTAGCCTTTGTGTAGGAGGACTTTTGGGAAAATCTTTAAAGCAGATGTGACCATGAGGCTTTGAAATGGTGCCATCCACCTTTTTAATCTCCCCGGGCTTTTTCCTTCCTGTTACCATATCCGCATATAACTTTGTTGTCTTTATTTGCCTTCCTCACCAGTGATTGTTCATGAAAAGTGCAGAGGGTGAAAATGTGTTTTGCGGCGTGTGGCAGTTATGTGATGTGACCCGCTCTTTCTTTCCTTTATTCCTTCGTACCCTGGGAAGGTAAACACTCCTTGTCTTCGCTCTTGTTTTTCTTGTAGCAACTGTTGAACAGTGTGTGTGCGCCACTTGTGCTTTCATTGCCTGGATTGTCATGCAGGAGGCACAGAAGACAAGTGTCAATAAGTGGATGGGCCCTTGCCAAACAAATGTGGCCAGAGAATAGGCAAAGGGAGCCAAGAATGCAGCTGGGTACACACACACACACATGCACACACACACACTCAGGATTAAAAACATTATGTCGTTGTCCAGTGACAACGTTGTGGGTTACCTCATCCATTTAGTGATTTATGTTATATTTTGTTTGAATATATAATATTACACATGCTTTTCACTGGACAGTGATAATGACTCCAGATCAAAAATCTAAATATAACCTGCAGAAGACACTGGGCCCCATTCAGCAATAAGTTCCGAACTTTTTCTCTTAGCTTTCTTCCTAAGTGACTTCCTATGAGGAGTCCATTCAAATTCATGACGTGTTCTTAAACGGCCAAATTGTTCCCACCTGCTGTTCTTAAGTTGCTGAATGCCAAATAAAGACCACCCACAAAACGGCGCATACGGAAGCGACTGTCAAAAAGCGGCTTGAAGATGATCTGTAAAACATAATTTATGCAACATTTTGACCATTACATGTTATGTAGACCAGTGGTCCCCAACCACTGGTCCGGGGACCGGTACCAGTCCGTGACACATTGGCTACCAGGTCGCAGAGAAACATTCAATCATTTATTAACGACTGCATTTTCTCCGGCTTAACTTTCGCCTGTCCCACTAGACACACCAATAAGCTTGTTTATAGATTTACAATAAAATTCCTCATAGGAAGTTGATATTTGTTATAACTTTGTGACATGATACAATGCACATTAATTAACATATCAAATATAAATGTGACAGATTGTAGCCAAAGGCTGATTTCCATCTGCAGTGCCCAGCAGGCTGATGGTAACCTGCAGGGGATCTCATTGCAAAGAAACAAGCCCAAGGCTCCCACTAATTCAACGTTACAGTTAGTTGTATTTTTGCACTTATTTTTGCTGTATTTATCTGGTACAAGTGGAAAGCCGGTCCCTGGAAATAATGCCCCGTATTTTTCGGAGTATATGTCGCACCGGAGTATAAGTCGCACCTGCCGAAAATGCATATTAAAGAAGGAAAAAAACATATATAAGTCGCACTGGAGCCCGGCCAAACTATGAAAAAAACTGCGACTTATAGTCCGAAAAATACGGTACATTAAACCGGTCCGTGGTGCAAAAAAGGTTGGGGACCACTGATGTAGACCACAAGTAAGTGTTTTCAATTTAGAAAAAAAATCTGAATATGACTCCTTTAATGCGCTCTATAATCCGGTGCGCTTTTTTATGAAGATACCGTATATTACCAAATAAACGCCCTTGGGCAAATAACCGGCCATGTCCTAATAGCCGCCCGGGGTCTGACCCCATTTTGTGAATTAACCGCCTCTTCCTTATAACCGCATATGTCCAAATAGCCACCCATGGGCTGTTATTTGCATAATTTAGATTAAAATCATATTGATTTCATTAAACCCAATTTATAAGCTAAAAGGAAAAGCAAAGGTGCAGTAATTCTGGAAATTACGGTAACAGCAGACGCGTGGAGTCTAGAGAGTTACATGACAATCAAAGGCTTAACGGAATCTGTGCCGTGATGGCTTACGTTACGTGGGGATTATGGGTAATCAACATATTGCAATGGGTCACCGCATATAGCATAACACACACTCAACGACAACAACAAACCCACGAGGAAAAGTTTCAACATGGCAAGCAACAGTAACAGTGAGTTGAATGAACAGGATACCGGTACACCACAACTGATGGACGGGAATACTTTAAGCTGTCATGTCTGTGTGATCATGTTTTGTTTTAGTCATGTTCGGTTTTGTTTTTGGACTTTTTGTGCACTTTTGTTTGTTTTGTCACCATAGCAACCATTAGTTTCACCTGGTTCACATCTTGATGTCACGCACCTGTCTCACGTTTTCACATTTTGAGTCACGCACCTGCTGTCACTAATCATGTCACTATTATTTAAGCTTCCAGTTGCCAGGCTGTCTTTCTGGCGACATCACTCTTTATCGTCACTCTGCATAATGCCATGTTCACAGTCCCATGCCAAGTAAGTTTTTGTTTCATTGTTCCCAGTTTCTGCCTTTGTGCAAGTTTTGTTTTCATTAGCCAAGTTTTTTACCTCCGCCACTGTGCGCGCCTTTTGTTTGTTCTTTTTTTGATAATATTAAATAAAATCATGTACTCATGCCCGAGCCAACTTTCCGTTGCCTTCCGGAAAAACCAACCCCAAGGACCAAGTCTTGACATAAGGGGGAAGAAGAACAGAACGTTTGACTTAAAGTTCAAGCTAGCGGTTGTGAAGTATGCGGAGCAGAATTCTGGTTTGGCAGCGGCCAGGCAGTTTAACATTGACCCAAAACGTGTACGAGAATGGAAACAAAAAAAGGGAGAACTACTATCTCAGTCGGCAATCGATGGAAAACGGGCTCGCTTATCTGGTGAAGGTAGGAAAAAAGTGAGCGACGAGCTTGATGTATGTTTATAGCTTTTACATTTAAAGTTTTTTGTACGAAAAAAAAAATACTGTACAGTAACCATTGTAACCAAATAATGGCCTGGTGCAGGCTGCTGCAAAAATAAATAAAAGCCTTTTGCAAATAACCGCCCACTTCTTTTAAACGCCTGTCTCCAAAATCGATTTTGTGAAATAAATGCCCGGGCTACTATTTGGTAATATACGGTAAACCTAACTAGACCCGCTCATCGGCAGTGCGCCTTATAATCCGGGGCGCCCCATGGTCCGGAAAATACGGTACTCTCTCCTGCAAACCAATCCCAGTTTCCATACTGGATATGAACAATTTGAATTGACTATTTTTGCAGGGATTACGTCTCATCTGAGGTTACAAACGGCTTTTTAGTGGTGCTTGACAAACAGGGCAAGAGAAGCTTGTTTTGTTGTCTGCAGGATGGATCATCCTCCCTGCACAAGCACTCATCTTCAGTCATGGTCTGCTCCTGAGTGCTTAAAGGAGACTGGGCCTCATGATGAATACATGAAGCCATGATTAGATTAGCAGTGGGCACACACACCTACAGAGGACACACACTGTTATTCGCTTATATACTCAAGTTATTGTCAGCCTCAGCCTTTTCAGGGGGAATCCCTCCCCCTGTGAGCGTCTGACGGTATGTCTGCGCGCTTGTCATCTCTCGGGCGCTGCCTTCATTTAGGATGTTTTGGCACCATGCGCAGCACATTTGGGCGTTTTGTTCATAAATGACTCAACTGTCAACATGTAATCAAAGGAGTTTTATTCATACACTCGGTTTTGTTTATATCTTTGTCCATTGGATCCATGCTGTGGAGGTTAACAAAGCGAAAACACTTTGCCATGCATGTTATTCACCAATGACAACACTCATCATGCACTTTATTTCAGACACCAGCACAATGCGATTCCAATTGAATGCAAGAGGGGTGTTTGTTACAAAAATCGTAACGCTCAGTTTTATTAGACACCGCCAGAATGTATATTATTAAAATGGGTTGTATGGTGAATTTCGTCTTTTCTGACTTACACATGTTGTTACAATGTTAGACGCTATGGTGTCAAACAATGCTAAAGCATCAAATCATAAGGTTGATGCATTTTGAAGTTTGCTTGCATGCAATTTTGGTTGAGGGGTTTTGCAATATGGCTACGTCTTGACGTCACCGCGATGTGAAAGCACTTATTTAAAAAATATTAAAGGCCTACTGAAATGCCATTTTCTTATTCAAACGGGGATAGCAGGTCCATTCTATGTCATACTTGATAATTTCGCGATATTGCCATATTTTTGCTGAAAGGATTTAGTAGAGAACATCGACGATAAAGTTCGCAACTTTTGGTCGCTGATAAAAAAGCCTTGCCTCTACCGGAAGTAGCAGACGAGTAGCGTGACGTCACAGGTTGTGGAGCTCCTCACATCTGCACATTGTTTACAATCATGGCCACCAGCAGCGAGAGTGATTCGGACCGAGAAAGCGACGATTTCCCCATTAATTTGAGCGAGGATGAAAGATTGGTGGATGAGGAAAGTGAGCGTGAAGGACTAGAGGGCAGTGGGAGCGATTCAGATAGGGAAGATGCTGTGAGAGGCGGGTGGGACCTGATATTCAGCTGGGAATGACTAAAACAGTAAATAAACACAAGACATATATATACTCTATTAGCCACAACACAACCAGGCTTATATTTAATATGCCACAAATTAATCCCGCATAACAACAAACACCTCCCCCCTCCCGTCCATATAACCCGCCAATACAACTCAAACACCTGCACAACACACTCAATCCCACAGCCCAAAGTACCGTTCACCTCCCCAAAGTTCATACAGCACATATATTTCCCCAAAGTCCCCAAAGTTACGTACGTGACATGCACATAGCGGCACGCACGTACGGGCAAGCGATCAAATGTTTGGAAGCGTACTCACAGTACCGTGTCTGCGCATCCAACTCAAAGTCCTCCTGGTAAGAGTCTCTGTTGTCCCAGTTCTCCACAGGCCAATGGTAAAGATTGACTGTCATCTTTCGGGAATGTAAACAATGAAACACCGGCCGTGTTTGTGTTGCTAAAGTCGGCCGCAATACACCGCTTCCCTCCTACAGCTTTTTTCTTTGCTGTCTCCATTGTTCATTGAACAAATTGCAAAAGATTCACCAACACAGATGTCCAGAATACTGTGGAATTTTGCGATGAAACAGACGACTTAATAGCGGGCCACCATGCTGTCTCAAAATGTCCTCTACAATCCGTGACGTCACGCGCTGACGTCATCATACCGAGACGTTTTCAGCAGGATATTTGGCGCGAAATTTAAAATTGCACTTTAGTAAGCTAACCCGGCCGTATTGGCATGTGTTGCAATGTTAAGATTTCATCATTGATGTATAAACTATCAGACTGTGTGGTCGGTAGTAGTGGGTTTCAGTAGGCCTTTAAAGGCCTTATTTACTAAGATCCAAACACCACGCTTTAAACATTGCACAAAACCCAAAACCAGTGAAGTTGGCACGTTGTGTAAGTCGTAAATAAAAACAGAATACAATGATTTGCAAAACCTTTTCAACTTATATTCAATTGAATAGACAAATAGGGGTTATGGTATTTTTTATTTTTTCATAAAGAAATACAATCATGTGTGCTTACAGACTGCATCCCTGCAGACTGTATTGATCTATATTTATATATAATGTATATATTGTGTTTTTTTATGTTGATTTAATAAAAAAAAATATATATATATGTATATATATATTTTTTTAAATTTCTTGTGCAGCCCGGTATCAATCGGTCCGGTGGTTGGGGACCACTGCTCTAAAGGACTCTATTAGGTAGAAAGTCTGTTTGTGTCCATTTTGCGTTAAGCTGTATAAAAAGCATAATGTTTAGTAAACAAACATTTCCATAAATCAAACAAATTGTCCGGTCCCATGTTGGATGTGCATTTTAAAAAGGTGCACTTATTGAAGATAAAACAGCTTCAATTTGCGATTAATCATGCAATGGAGAATGTGACTATAATTGTGATTGAATATTTTAATAATGCAGCTGGGATAGGCTCCAGCACCCCCCGCGACCCCGAAAGGGACAAGCGGTAGAAAATGGATGGCTGGACAGCCCTATTTAGAATATTATTACCCATACCAAAGACTATAAAAATGGGACCCATTACTTCCCTGCTTGGCACTCAGCATCAAGGGTTGGAATAGGGGGTTAAATCACCAAAAATGATTCCCGGGAGCGGCCATCACTGCTGCCCACTGCTCCCCTCTCCATCGCTGCTGCCCACTGCTCCCCTCACCTCCCAGGGGGTGATCAAGGGTGATGGGTCAAATGCAGAGAATAATTTCGCCACACCCAGTGTGTGTGTGACAATCATTGGTACTTTAACTTTAACTGCAAACAGTAAACTAGATAGTTTTTAGATAGATTTTTTTTTTTTGCGTAATATTTACCCATTAATAATAATAACTTTGTGTCATTGTTTAGGATTTGGTCAGATTATCAAGCAAAAGTTGTGATAATGCGCTTTTTGACGACTTTCCTTTGCATCTCTCATCCCTGAATGCGTGCACGAAGGCTCGATGTGTGAGTCTGTATATTTGTGTGTCTGTGTAGCATCCCGGGTCACCCCCTGCGGTGTGGCCTTGCGCTGACTGACAGCAGCGGTGCGCTTGTACAATAGCTGATCTTTGCTGTGGGCCCTGACTGTATTGACACAAAGTGGGACGGCTCCCTCGTGCAGAACTCACAGTATTGATCACCAGGGTGAGATCCCACAGCCTAGGCTCTTTGTCCTCTGCTCTTTTCTTGCCTGCCAATCAATAACTCTTTGTGTTGATTTGTACCCATTGACAAATCACTCTGCCCCTTTGTCTTTGTTGGGCTGTCAATCAAGCGGAAGGTGTCGCCCTATTCGATCCTCTTTCAGTCCAGACTTTCACATTCCGGGCTGGAAGTATGCACACTACGTATCCAAGGCAGGAGTAACAAGAGGCACCTCGTGATCTATACCTTTCTATGCTCCTTGCAAGGTACACTTGTAGAGCACCACAGACTTTGGACATTTTCAAAAAACAACTGAAGACACATATTTTCATGAAAAAGGCTGTTAGTTGATCTTGTATTCTTAGTGTATGTTTTATGTGTGCCTTTAACCTGCAATTGTATTTCAGTTTTAGAAGAGAAATGGTGGAAAAAGCTGAGTGATGAGTTGAAGACATGTAGTTCTTTGTTAAGGTTTAAAAAAGCCTTGAAAGGTGAAATAATGGAAAATTATAAAATATAGCAACAATTACTTTCATCCCATTGATTATTTGAACGTTGATGTTCCAGGCAATCACATTTTCAGTGAATTGTATATATACAATTCACACTGAAAATGAATTATCCTATAGGATAAGCCAGTGTTTTTCCACCACTGTGTGAGATATTGTCTGGTGTGCCGTGGGAACTTATGCAACTTCACCTAAGTGGTCCAAAAAATATTTTTTGCAAATCAATAATCATAATCTGCAAATAATGTGCCGTTGCTTAGTGTCTGTGCTGTGTAGAGCTCGGCAGGGTAACCATGTAATACTCCATGTCAGTAGGTGGCAGCAGGTAGTTAATTGCTTTGTAAAAGTCGGAATGTGTCAGGTGAGATGAGGATGATTTGTTGTGATCCCAATATGCAGAGCACAGCGGGAGGCAGCGTGCAGGTAAAAGGGTATGTAATGCTGGTAACACTTTAGTATGGGGAACATATGAACCATTAATCAATTGCTTATTAACATAGGGTTAGGGTTAGGGTCAGGGTTAGGGTTAAGGTTGGGGTTAGGGTTAGGGTTAGGGAAGACTCTTAGGTAATGGCCTACTGGTTGTATAATAAGACAATGCAGAATAAGGCATTAATAAGTACCGTATTTTTTGGAGTATAAGTCGCACCGGAGTATAAGTCGCACCTCCCGAAAATGCATAATAAAAAAGGAAAAAAACATATATAAGTCGCACTGGAGCCTGGCCAAACTATGAAAAAAACTGCGACTTATAGTCCAAAAAATACGGTACTTACTAATGACTAATTAAGAGCCAATATGTTACTAATTTTCATGTTAATAAGCAACTAACAAATGGTTCATATGTTCCCCATACTAAAGTGTTACCGTAATGTTTAAACCAAAAATGAACAAAAGGAAAAGGAAAAGGCAATGAACCATAGGGATGGCTATGCAAAACAAAAGTAAAACTGAACTGGCTACAAAGAAAACAGAATCAGAATGCTGGATGACAGCAAAAACTACATGACATGACAATCAACAATGTCCCCACAAAGAAGAATAGCAACAACTTAAATAGCCTTGCTTGCTAACACAAAGCATGTGCGGGGAATAGCGCTCAAAGGACGACATGAAACTGCTACAGGAAAACACCAGCAAAACAGGAAGGGCCACCAAAATAACAGCGCAAGACAAAAACGAAAGCACTACACAGGAAAACACCAACAAACTCAAAATAAAGCACGACGACCTGGTGGAGTTTAATTTTTTTTTTTTTTTTGTAAATATTTTTATTGAATTTTACAGTTAAGGAGTTTCATTTTTTAACGTTTTCTGCTGCTAGTGTGCCTCCGGAATTTTTTTTGTCAAAAAAACGTGCCTTGCCTCAAAAAAAGGTTGAAAAACACTGGGTTAGGCAAATAAATGCCTTGGCTTCAGCCTATTCCTTTTTTAGTCATTATTTTTCTTTTTGTGGGTGTATGTGTATGATTGTTAATATGTATAATCTGTGCTGTTAAATTGATCACACAAATTGGTTGATTATATGACAGAAATAAACTCATTTCATTTCATTTTCATTTCGATTGTAGAACTTTGAGATGCTTTAAATGTTTAAGTGCTTTATACATAACGTATTTTTCGGACTATAAGTCGCAGTTTGGCCGGGGGTGCGACTTATACTCAGGAGCGACTTATGTGTGAAATTATTAACACATTACGTAAAATATCAAATAATATTATTTAGCTCATTCACGTAAGAGACTAGACGTATAAGATTTCATGGGAGTGACAGATTGTTTGGTAAACGTATAGCATGTTCTATATGTTATAGTTATTTGAATGATTCTTACCATAATATGTGTCATGATGTGGAGGTGACGGACCCCAAGATGCAGGGATGACAGGCGGTGTACAAGAAAACATGGTTTTAATGTTCAAAAAAAGGTGAAAACAAAAAGGCGCACAAGGCGAAGGCACAACTTAACGCAGGAAACAAAAGCTAACACTTAGCCTGAACTATGGACATGAAACAAAAAGTCGCTAACTGTGGCATGAATAAACAAAACTTACTTGGCAAGGCACGAGCCGCATGAACTAAGCATGAAATCATCAGCATGAACTATGGTATCTCCAGAAAACAAACATGAACAGAGCATTGCATGAAACAGGGAGTCCACAGCATAAAACAAACAATACTCCAGCACTGACTGGAGGGCAAGGCAGGTTTAAATAATGCCTCTGATTAGTGCTCGGGCAGCAGGTGAGCGGGCGAACACTAATCAGAGGCAGGTGGAAATAATAAGTAACCATGGTAACTAAAACAAACAAGGGTGCACAAAAAACAGGAACTATGAAGTCCAAAACTAACAGAACATAAAACATGATCCGGGACATGGATCATGACAATATGTTACGTTAACATACCAGGCACGTTCTCAGTTGGTTATCTATGCATCATATAACGTACACTTATTCAGCCTGTTGTTCACTATTCTTTATTTATTTTAAATTGCCTTTAAAATGTCTATTCTTGGTGTTGGGTTTTATCAAATACATTTCCCCCAAAAATGCGACTTATACTCCAGTGCGACTTATGTTTTTTTCCCTTCCTTATTATGCATTTTCGGCCTTATACTCTGGAGCGACTTATACTCTGAAAAATATGGTACTTACATAGCAAGACTGTGGAAAAATGTTAAATACCATCCCCCAAATACTGATAATTAAAAGAAAACAAATTGCACTAACTGCACAGTCATGCAAGATTGAAGGAACTTGAATGGTTCTGACATAAATTAAATGTTATCTTAAAAAATTAAAAAAAAAAAAAATCTGTATCTGTCCTGCTACAGCAGGGGTATTTGAGGGGGGGCGTGGTTAAGAGGGGAGGAGTATATTGACAGCTAGAATTCACCAAGTCAAGTATTTCATACATATATATATACATACGTACATATACATATATATATATAAATATATATATATATATATATATATATATATATATATATATATACATATATATATATATATATATATATATATATATATATATATATATATATGTATATATATATATATATATATATATATATATATATATATATATATATATATATATATATATATATATATATATATATATATATATCTACATCCTGAAAGTATGCAAACAAAACTGTGTTTAGATAATTGATACTTCAAACTTGCATAAATAAATCTTAAGGAATATAACATAACTTGGCTTCTGAGAGCTTCAAAATGTAATGAATAAAATGCTAAAGTTGTTGATAAACAAGAAATTATTTTAACAATTAAATATGGTCATTTTAAATGAATTATTATGATCATTTAAAATTAATGATTTCAAATATGTTTATTTTAATGTGTAAATCTATGGCTGGATGTAATAAGGAGTCAGAAAAAATAAATAAAAATACAATTAATTTTGATGTTTTTGGCAAAACATAGTTAACATTTTTTTAAATTTTATTTTTAAATTAATAAATATATTTATTTTTAGGTAAGATAAACATAATAATACAATGTATCTCTAGTCTGGATGATTTAGTTCTTGTCACCCTGTTGTCATAAAGAAAAGGCTGTCCTCACTCAGGTCTGCATGGAGCTGGAGGGGCCGTGGCCTCCAGCTCCGGCTGAAAATCGGGAGATTTTCGGGAGAATATTTGTCCCGGGAGGTTTTCGGGAGAGGCGCTGAATTTCGGGAGTCTCCCGGAAAATTCGGGAGGGTTGGCAAGTATGACGTTGGGTCTCCAGAATATACAAAATAAGACTAATAGTGAAGGGATACGTTTGTCCTTATCTTTCTATAAATGTGGCTCCAAAACAATTTAGTTAAATATCTCTGTATTACAGAATGTTTGTAATGATGACTGCTGTGAAAAAGGCCATTAAACATTAAACAAGAAAATAGTGGTGGCCCAAGGCTTTTTTTGCACGGTGTGGTATGGCAGAAATGTGTAATAATAATGAATAATAGCTATGTTTGTTGTGAAATCAAATGCACAACTGATTATTTGGGCAAAATTGCAGGATAGAATGTTAGGTATTTTACATTCGGGCTAATATAAGATCTGTGCCACTCTCGACAAAAAAGCCAATTGCAAAATAATAGCTCGTATTATTATCTTCATCCTTTGAGCCTGGTGGTGTCGGCGCCCGTCAAGCTGTCAGCAGATAAAAGTCTTGTGAGTCATTAAAGGCCATTGTCTAGAATGAAGGATCCCAGAGAATGTGACCTGTACTCCTGCAGGGCCCACTCACTGATGATGGAGCTCACACACACACACACACACACGCACACACACACACACACACACATACACACACACACACACACACACACACACACACACACACACACACACACACACACACACACACACACACACACACACACACACACACACACACACACACACACAAGACGAGACATGAACATGTCCACGCTCACTCTGTAATTTGTGGCTGTTATCATGAAGAACTGGCATGCTATGGTCCTTCTATGGGCCGGCGACACTGCGTGCATGCATGTGCTCATGGATTCAAGGAACTTTATTGTCATGGCAGCAGACATTTACACATGAGATGGCACGACATCCCAAAACAGCTCATCATTACCAGAAAGATAATTGTTGTATAAAATGTCGTTTGAATACATACATAAAAAGGTCTTTGTACAAAATAAAACAGAATACAATCAATAAACTAAAAATATACAGTGTTACAGTACATCAATTTAGGAGCTTAATTGTTTATGTTTATTTCAAATGTGTTTATTATTGTATTATTTTTTTCTGTGATGAAGCTCCTAACTCAAAACACTTGTATCTCAAATCAACATCTTCTAAATTAATTGAAATTAATTTAATCAATGCCAAAACAGCACAATTTTTCAACTTGTAACATGCCTTTTGAAAAAAAAAAAACACTTTTATATTATAAATATTGTATGTATGGAAAGAATACAATATAATGTACTACTAAGTTCTAACAACTACAGTAGCTTTATTAAGTAATTAAGTAATAAAATGTTTCTTAATTTTTTATTTATGTATTTTATTTTATTTATTTTTTGAGACAAATATTATTTATGTATTTAATATGTGTTTACTTACTATGGTATATTATGTATATATTATTTATTTGTTCACTGTTCTATGGTATGAAAGGTGTAGGATTAAATAAGCTCTGTTTCTTCCTACTCCTTTTTGGGACTTGCTGTAATGAAACAATTGGAAATGTGTGATGAATTACATTGTATTGTATGCATGTTCCAAATAAGCTGAAACTGAACTGAACTGAAAAATTTAGTAATAATGTACCGGATTTACCTTGGAGCGTGGACTTCTCCTTCCAGCTGCTTCTCCATATTTTCATAGATAAATGTCCGCCTTTTAGATATTATTTTAACATTCTGGGGTTGGCTTTAAACTTGGCTTTAAACTCATTCTGTTTCAGTGTATTTTTCATGATTTTTTTTCTAACTATTTATTTCTTCTTCTCAGTACTTTCGTTCCCTTTTTTTTCTTAGTTTCATTGCTTGGAAAACAAAGTTATTTATGTCCATCTTTAGCTATAAGCGAATGCGAGTGAGTATGTTTTGGTCAGATCTTACGATGTTTACTGAGACATTTTCTACGTCCATGCTAGTAACTCAGGTTTTTGCTTGTACTGTAACGTAGGCTATGTCTACACTAAGTCGTTTAACCCCTTAAACGAATAATTATTTAGCGTAAGCCCCGTTTCAGCCACACTAAACTATCGTTTACACTCATTCACTTGGACAATTTTTTACACTGGTAAGTGTGCCGTGTATTTCTTGAATCTCCGGCTCTTAGCTTTGTATGGACTCATTGATCGTTTACAAAGTGAGTTCGTAGAGGAAGTGAAGCCAGAAAGACCGCGCCACAGCCAGCTTCATAATAAACCTATTTTGTAACTTGGAGCTAACCACTGGAAATATGAAGGCGAGTCATCCAGACATGCCGTGTTTCCAGTGACGTGCAGTCACTAGAGGCAGGTGAGGCGGGGCCTCACCTGCCATCATGGAAAGAAAAAAAATGTAAAAAGATTTTTTTTTTAATTAAATTGTTAAATGTATCCAGTGATTATACTATAAAGTTATTTTCCATTTAACTTCACCAGTTTTAGATTATTTTTATTCAAAATCGCTGAATTTTCACATTTGCCGTTCAAATACTGATCAGCAGCCAGTTGAGGCACGTCACTGCGTGCCTCAACATGGATTGCGCAATGACTCGGCTAACTGCTGGCCTGCTGTGCAGTGAGACCGTATTGCTATATGAATTTTATTATACATTTCCATAGTTTAGTTAGCTGAGGTATATAATGTACAGTGTATTTTGTCAACAACTGTATGTGTGTAACGTATTTCTTGTGCTGAGCGATCATAAAACTGCTGCAAAAGACGCACTGGCTGAGGCTCGCAGTAATCCGCCTCCTGCACCCCCGCCGTAGAATTTGCACTCCCTGACGGGAGTGTTATATCAACTAAAGCCCACACTTAAACTTTCCACGTGCAAGATTGAATTTATTTAAAAAAGTTATTTCATAAGAAGCCAAAAAGTGGAAAAGCAATAATGTTCGTGTTGGAGGAGTTGTGAATGACTGCAGGGCCACAACATTAGGTACACCTGCACACTGCAGGTGTACCTAAATCACAACTCCTCCAACACGAACATTATTGTTTTTGCACTTTTTGGCTTCTTATTAAATAACTTTTGTAACCTATTTTTATGGGCTTTCCTCTTTGTGATGTTAAGTTCCTGTTATGCGCTGTTATACAGTATATGCCTTGAGCTCTTATTTTGAAGGCGCTAAGAGCGGAAGTGATGACACAGTGGAGCGGAGGTTTTTGAAAGAAGGTAAATAAAATGGCCCTCGTGTAAACTGGAGCCTCCGTGTTTGTTATTTTGTAGTTTCATACAGTATAGGCGACATTTATAAACCCTCGGTTACACTTTTTTAAATAGATTCAATCTTGCACGTGGAAAGTTGAAGTGAGGGCTTTAGTTGATATAACACTCCCGTCAGGGGGTTCATTAATCCAGCACAACAGCGGCGCGTGGACTTAATTTATAAGTAAAGGTTAGACCATAATAAAGTTTTTTTTATTAAATGTGCTTTTTTTGTGCTACAGTTTGTATGTGTAAAGTTAAAGTTAAGTTAAAGTACCAATGATTGTCACACACACACTAGGTGTAATGAAATTTGTCCTCTGCATTTGACCCATCCCCTTGTTCACCCCCTGGGAGGTGAGGGGAGCAGTGGGCAGCAGCGGCGCCCCGCCCGGGAATCATTTTTGGTGATTTAACCCCCAATTCCAACCCTTGATGCTGAGTGCCAAGCAGGGAAGAATGCTGGTATGAGCTTTTAAACATAACCCGTTAACTGCTGCCAATCAAATGGTGAATAAGATACTCTTTAGGGTTCATATGTTTGTAAATCTGATTGTGATGAAGTCAGTGCCTCACCAGCCATGAACCTCACCGCACGTCACTGCGTGTTTCTCCTTCTTCTACATGTACATGCTTGTAGAAATCACACTTGAATACTTTAAGAGAAAGCGATTGCAGCTATTTGGGATACAACACTTCTCAGACAGCAAGAGAACTTTCCAAAGTTGAGGTCAGCTGTGATTCTACTTAGCGAAAAATTTCGTCCATTTGTCGAAGGAGAGTCAACGAGAATGCGAGCTCCCGTGGATGTGAGAAAAAAAGGTAGTGCGTGGTTTGTATTACCTGGCCGATGAGTGAAAACTATGAAAAACAGCGAATGCATTTGGACTGGCAAAGCAGACTGTATCAGTTATTGTCCGCCATGTATGTCGCGGACTCAACGTCTCGGTCCAGAGTATACAGTATAAAGTCACCAAAAAGGAATGGACAATGAAGGTGAAGGCAAAAGAGTGAAGAGTGTCCTGATCAGATATCTAGATCCCTAGTTTGATTGATGTAAAATGTTCTTTATCACATTGTTTAGATGTCTAATAAAGATTTGATTAATTTAAGATGGCTCAGTTGTGATTCACTACAATAGGGCCACACAGCACACTGGATTCCAGTTAATTTAAATACCACAACACTGGATATTGTTCAGATAAGTTACATTTAAGAACTTGCACACAAAGCAACAGAGGGGTGCGGGGGTCTTAAACGGTGGCATTGTTGTGTGTGGACACGGATGAGGTTAGGTGTGATTTACCCTGGATAACCTTATCCAGGGGCCTTATAGAAGCATAGCAATTAGTCGAGATACAGCTCTTATCTCTAAAAAATACTCTTAAGTTGATTAATGCAATCGTCCCGTGTCCTGGTCCACCTCTTTTAATCGTGCTAAATGACAAAATACAGGGCTTTATAGGTTTGAAGTGGGCCCAAGCGCGCTATGATGGGACCGTTGTGATCACACCCCAAGTTGTTAAATCTACTTAAATCAAATGTTTGTCCCACGGTTGAGTGCATCCTTTCGTACGTGGCCCCTTGCCATGAATCAGCGGTGGTGGTCAGAGGTTTCCAGTTCTAGACACAACAGTCCGTCCGGGAAAAAACAACTCTCAGATGCCTCGGTCTTCCTATATTGTCTGGGATGAATCCGAGTTGGGAGAGGCTTATTGTTCAAACGTCTTTGTAGTGCCGGCCCACTGCAGTTGCGGGGGGATTTCCTCCCTCGTGGTTATTTTTAAATCTGCGTGTGAATTCAAGGGGCGACGTGTGTGATTCTGTGTGGCGTGCAATGGCGCACACGTGTCTGGTCACACGGTCACAGATGATGCATGTGGGCCGTAACATCAAGGGAGGGCTTTGTTGAAACAAGACTCGGACGTTATCCTCGCACCCTACTTGATTGAGACGGTCGTATATCTCAAATTACACGGCGTGTCTCCGGTTGGACAGCACCGGCGGGTCAGTGTAGGACAGATCTACTTTAAAAGTTGCTGGCTCAAGTGTTTTCGGGGGGCTTTAGCAGGTCACCTGGGGGTCTCTGACCTCTCAGGGAAAATGCTCTCCTTGGGGTCCCTCCCCCTGACAGCTATCAATGCAGGCGTCCATGCAGCGGACAGCCGGCTGGGTGACAGGGGTGAGACCATGGAATAGACAGGTCACATCCAGAAGGGGCCTGTCACCACTGGATCAAACCACAAGTGAAGCCTCCTTCCGGATCATTCGCACCCTGTCATCTTAGTTGACGTCAGGTGACCTTCTGTTGTGTTTGTTGGTCTTATTTCTGCACAAGTGTGGCTTCTGAATAGATCATAATGATTTAGATGAGCCCTTCCAAATAGAAAATCTAGGGTCAGGACCAATAAATGGTAGTGGAGTAGTGTCTAATGGTCTGTCTATTGTGCGCTGTGGTATAGGATGTCATCCCCTTTTATTATTTAGTTTTATGCATAGGAGGTAGGATGAAGGTCCCATGGTCTACTGAAGGGGTTGCTAACCCGTCGATCATGATCGATCAATCTTTGGGACTTTACTGGTAGATCCTGAAAATATTATGAAAAAATAAATGCGTTATCACAGTGGTTCTCAAACTATTTTCACCAAGTACGACAACAGAAAAAAATTGGCTCTCCAAGCACCAACATAATGACTACCGTATTTTCCGGACTATAAGGCACACTTAAAATCATTTTTTCCCCCTCAAAACTCGACAGTGCGCCTTATAACCCGGTGCGCCTAATGTAAGGAATAATTTTGGTTGAGCTTACCCACCTCTAAGCTATTTTATTTGGTACTTGGTGTAATGATAAGAATGACCAGTAAATGGTAGTCAAACATAAGAGATAAGTGTAGGCTGCACTATGAAGGCAATATGATTAAAGTAAACAACACCAACATTTTATATGTTCCATTGAAAATATAGAACATTACACACACCGCTCAAAAATCTATCAACATGTTTTAATATGACTTTGGTAAGCTATGAAGCCGCACCGCTTGATGGATTGTACTGTGCTTCAACATATGAGTATTATTAAGGTGTGTGTATAAGGTAAGACATATTATCTGGCGTTTTGTTTCGCAATATTATGCAAAAGAGACTTTTCTTACCTTCTGGTACCTGCTGATCTGTATTTGGGATCTGCATAAATCCTGAAAAATTGCGCGCTTCCGCCTTTGTAGTCCGTGCCGATGCCGTAGTCGATAAGCTTCTTCTTTTTCTCTATCTTCTTGTTATGGGACATTAATCCTCCGCCGTTGCCATTTCTAATATAAAGTAATGTAAAGTTCTTACTTATATCTGTCAGTAAACTCACCATGAAAGCGCTAAAACATACCGGTGTAGTGAGTTTATATTATCACCCTTGGAACTTTAGTTATTAGAGTTCCGGTCGGACAGTTTTTTACGGGACACATTTCCGGCGTTGTTGTTTCCAGATGAGGAGATGCTGCTCCGTTATTGATTTAAGTAAAGTCTGAATGTCATTAAAACAGTTAGCTCAATCTTTTGACACTTCTTCCAGTCCCGTCCTTGCACGCTAAACCGCTACAACAAAGATGCCGGAGAGAAGACGCTGCCGAAGGTGAGCCATGTAAATAAGACCGCCCACAAAACGGCGCATCCGGAAGCGACTGTCAGAAAGCAGCTTGAAGATTATCTGTAAAACATAATCCATGCTACATTTTGACCAAATAACCAACATTACATGTTATGTAGACCACAAGGAAGTGTTTTACATTTAGAAAAAAAAAAAAAAATATGACTCTTTTAATGCGCCCTATAATCCGGTGCGCCCCATATATGAAAAAAGTTCTAAAATAGACCATTCATCAGCAGTGTGTCTTATAATCCGGTGCGCCCCATTGTTCGGAAAATATGGTATATACTAAATCCTAAATACAGTAGCGTAGTAGACCTAAGTATTCGCAAAGGTTTTATTTAACAAGTATATTTAATATTTTTGGCCACTGTTGCAACACTGTTTGACTGTAGGAAAATAAAACACTGTACTTTCATCAAACAATTATTTGAAATAATAAAATTTTTTGACAATTTTGTGTGTGGGTCCAAGATGCGGAGGCCATGTTGAGCATTTTACTGCTGGACTGAGCATTTTTTGTAGTGCGTTGCATGCAAGATTGACATATTTTTGGAAATGAACGTTTCATTAGATCAGGCCTGGGCAATTATTTGACTCAGGGGGCCAGATTTAGATTTTAAAAAAGTGTGTCTGGGGGCCGGTATATCTAATTTTAGGAACACTAATACAAAACCTCACAATAATGATTGAAAGCTAAAAACGATATGACAGAACGCCTTAAAAAACTTAATGGAATTTGACATTTTTTTTACTGAATGAGACACCCAGAATGTACATGAAAATAAAGAATGTGGGGTTTACAATATTAACTATGAAGGATAAAACATTAAATATTGACAACATATTTTACAATCAACCGAAACACAACCACAATGCAACAAACATAGTGAAATATGAACGCGAAGGGTAAAAAAAAACCCACCTACAATCTGAGATATCTCATAGTGACCAAAGTAACTAATTAGATGACCATAGTAACTAATTAGATGACCATAGTAACTAGTATACCCTGCAGATTCCAAGTATTGAAAGACTTAGTATAGTTGAAGACTTACGGTCATTAGAAAACATCACTGCACATCATAATGGCAGCTACACTTTCCATCTTAAACATCTAAAACAATTATTTAGGAATGTCCGGCGGGCCAGATTGAAAAGCTCAACGGGCCGCATGCGGCCCTCGGGCCTTAATTTGCCCAGTTCTGCATTAGATGTACTACTGAAAAAAAAATGACATATCAGATTGCCATAATTAATTTGTGCCCTTAGGTTTTAAAATGAGAGGCGCTCCCTTCTTTAGTGTCTTTGTTGTTGTTTGTCTAAAAGTAGAACAGCAGTGCCTGAAGTCAATGCTTCCCTCCTCCCTTAAGGAGCATCACAACCTGCTCGGCATACAAAGGCCATATGACATCAGCACATAGCTCAGTAGTGAGTCATGAAAGAGGTCAACTCTTGAATGTCTCTTTCACACACTACTTAACTTACTCATGGAATCAGACCCCCACTGCCTGACCTGGGAGGCATTTCCACTCAAACAATTACACTTCTGTGTTGATGATCATTCTATCTTCAGATGGTGTCATTGTAAATCTTATACTCACGTGGCGAACACAAAAGGGTGTTCAATTTGTTTAATAGTTATGACTTCTTGGATTTATTTTGGATTTCAGATGGAAAATGATATTATATATACAGTACTGCTTTATTGTATCTGTGTGTATGACAGGCTGGCAGAGGGTGTGTTAAATTTGAAAAGTTGTCTACCAGCAACTACAGTAACTCTTGTAGTATTTTGTGTAAATACTACAACGCGGGCATACACTAGACCTTGTACTGTCTTATGGTTTTAATGTTGACAATGTCGTTGTTGGTGATGCTGTGTTTTCTGATCACAGTCCTGTTTTGTTCAATTTAAGTTTGGGCCCTGATGTAAAACTACTTGCCGTGTTATTAGGTCTGACACTGCCAGCTGCCTTCTCTCCTTTGTTCACTGTGTCCATGCAGAGTATACCACACACTGCAGACACTGAACAATTGATGTGCTCTTTTCTCTCCACATGTTCTGAGATTCTGGACAGTATAGCACCCCTCAGAGCTACACGTCCAAAGCCAAAACAGGAGCCTTGGCTCAATGAAACCACACGCCATACTTGCCAACCTTGAGACCTCCGATCTCGGGAGGTGGGGGGGTGGGGGGCGTGGTTGGGGGTGGGACGGGGGCGTGGTTAAGAGGGGAGGAGTATATTGACAGCTAGAATTCACCAAGTCAAGTATTTCATACATATATATATATATATATATATACATGCATATACATATATATATATATATATATATATATATATATATATATATATATATATATATATATATATATATATATATATATACACATATACATATACATATATATATATATATATATATATATATATATATATATATATATATATATATATATATATATATATATATATACACATATACATATATATATATATATATATATATATATATATATATATATATATATATATATATATATATATACATATATTTTCAGGATGTAGATATATATATATATATATATATATATATATATATATATATATATATATATATATATATATATATATATATATATATATATATATATATATATATATATCTCCTGAAAATATGCAAACAAAACTGTGTTTAGATAATTGATACTTCAAACTTGCATAAATAAATATTAAGGAATATAACATAACTTGGCTTCTGAGAGCTTCAAAATGTAATGAATAAAATGCTAAAGTTGTTGACAAACCAGCAATTATTTTAATAATTAAATATGGTCATTTTAAATGAATTTTTATGATAATTTAAAATTAATTATTTCCCATATGTTTATTTTAATGTATAATTCTATGGCTGGATGTAATAAGGAGTCAGAAAAAATACAAATAAAAATACAATTAATTTTGATGTTTTTAGTAAAATATAGTAAAAATGTATTTAGTTTTTTTTTTTTTAATTAATAAATATATTTATTTTTAGGTAAGATACACATAATAATACAATCTATCTCTAGTCTGGATGATTTAGTTCTTGTCACCCTGTTGTCCTCCCGTCATAGAAAAAAGGCTGTCCTCACTCAGGTCCGCATGGAGCTGGAGGGGGCGTGGCCTCCAGCTACGGCTGAAAATCGGGAGATTTTCGGGAGAATATTTGTCCCAGGAGGTTTTCGGGGGAGGCGCTGAATTTCGTGAGTCTCCCGGAAAATTCGGGAGGGTTGGCAAGTATGCCACACGCACAGCTAGGCGTGAGTGGCGAAGGGCGGAGCGCAAGTGGAAACGGGATCACTTGGAGGTCTCTTATCAAATTTTAAAAGAACGCTGTTGGAATTATCAAAGTGTGGTTAAAGGCCTACTGAAATGCGATTTTCTTATTTAAACGGGGATAGCAGGTCCATTCTATGTGTCATACTTGATCATTTCGCGATATTGCCATATTTTTGCTGAAAGGATTTAGTAGGTCTGCTGTTGGAACGACAATGAGGACACAAGATGGTGAACACGACGTGGGAGTAAGCACAGAGAGAGCAGGTTTGCATAGAGTAGATATTCGGCTTACTGTACAGGACAGGTAGCTACGTTCTGGCCCAGGATGCAGGTTGTGCAGGCTTATGAAGGTAGGTCCTCTGATCAGTGACATGTGCGCTGATTGCTGGCGATTGATTGCAGCTGCAAGCACAGCGCACACCAGTGCGCGCTTGGGCCGTGACAAGGAACATACATAGCTAAATAATGAGACAAAATGTGAACTTCACACCATAAAAACCACTGCAGCCATGAACTGTAGATGAGACTAATATTTGTAGCTTATCTTTTTTTGTCATTAGTGTCACAATCACCGCAGCACAACACTCGTTATGTCAATCAAATACGTTACTTAGCGATGCACAAATTCGTCCAACTTTGTCTTTCACGGATTAACGCTTAATTAGTGTACCCCTCAGATGTAAAGACATGATGTGCCTCCAATCTTTTCTTCTCTTAGTACTGTGAGTGTCAAGTGAAGTTGCTGATAAATGGTTTAAATAATTTAAAAATATGTTTCTCAAGAGTGTAAAAATCCACTCCATTCCATTTTAAATAGTTTTTTATGATTGCTTCTATATTTGCCTCTAAATGTTTCAAAATAAGCCTAAATCTGCACGGATTCAGGTAAATAAGCAGTAGCCTATTGGGACCTGAGACCATCGCCTGAAACCCAGAAGTGCTCGGATGTGCCTGTAGGTTACGTGATTGCAACCCACCTGTACAGTATTGAACTATTAGCCGCCCAGGGTGTGCGCGCTGCAATTACACTAAACTATGAAGCTAAGTAGGCACAAGATATAGCCACCTGGGCCATGAGTTTGAGACCCCTGCCCTATGGTAAAGAACAAGAGGAGACACTTGAGTCTCTCCTGGGGGAGGGGCTCGCTGGTCAGTGCCTGGTGGTTGGGGCCTTCACCTGGAAAAGCCAGATCTGCAACCCGCGACTCAGGAGACACATGTGGCTCTTCTGCCTCCTTGTTGTGGCTCCCTTAGATCTGAAGTGAAAAACGTTAGCAGTTTTTAAAAAAATTTCCGACTGTCTGTGAGGCCGTGAATTCTCCAAGGGCTGAAGTCTGTGGCGCAGTAAAGGCAGATAAAGGAAACCGGAAGCCTGTGTGTACAGTTCAGCTTCTCGAGTGTGCAACCCCCTGGGTAATAACCATGTATACTTGCCAAAAAAAGAAAAGAGAAAAGGAAAAAGAGGACATTTTTTTTTTTCTATGAAATAAAAAACAAAAAAGATAAAAACTTTAAAAAATGTATAAGCTGTGTTACGTTTTGCAGCTCTGTACTATTTTTCTTTGGTGGAATAGGCGGCAAAATGTCTCTTGATAGTAAAGGTTCTCGCGGAAAAAACGAGACTTTGGATGATTTTTTTTTGTTTTTTAACCATACGTTAAATTTTATGAAATGCTAATTTTTAATTTTTTTTGTATCTGTAAGCTAAAATCATCACAACTGTTGATACATTAGGAAATACATTCTTGAAATATTTCACTAACTCTATAGAATACCGGTATACTGTTTTTTGAGAGTGGGGCGGCATAGCTCGGTTGGTACAGTGGTTGTGCCAGCAACTTGAGGGTTCCAGGTTCGATTCCTGCTTCCGCCATCCTAGTCACTGCTGTTGTGTCCTTGGGCAAGACGCTTTACCCACCTGCTCCCAGTGCCACCCACACTGGTTTAAATGTAACTTAGATATTGGGTTTCACTATGTAAAGCGCTTTGAGTCACTAGAGAAAAGCGCTATATAATTCACTTCACAGTTTCACATTCTGAGTTCTACATACTAAAATACATTTTTTTTAAATGATTGAGCTGTACCAACATGTTGTATATTACTTCAGAAAGAAAAAGTAGAAAATTGGTGTAACCTGCTGGTTAACCGAGCATGTGTTTTTTGGTTAAAAAGAAAAAGTTGAGATTAGGATTTCAGATATTTAGATGTCTTTTTTTTGTCATGCACATCGTTTTCTGTGTGTCGAAGTCTGTTCTTTTTGCCTCCCTCCCGTCTTTAACCTTAAACAATAAGAGGCCTTTTAACGAAGCAGGTGGAAAGGAAGCCTTTGTTAACGACCCCATAATGAATTCCCCCACTTTACACGGCGGCTTTTTCACCAGCCGTTTACTTCTTTGCAGAGGCTGAGCAGGAAACTTTATCAAAAGTTTATCTTACCATGGAATGAGTGGGCACGGATAAATGGCCGACGTCGGCCTTTGTCCATCAATGCAGTCAAGCCTTTTCGGGGGTCCAGCGACTGGGCAGGTTCGGACCATATGTCATCATTCCGAGTCTTTGTATGGGCGTGTCTCTGAGGCAACCGCATCAGCTGTGGCTATTGTGTGCGAAGATTCAATGGCCCATATATTCATTGCAGGGCAAGTGTGGGCCCCGCAACAGAAACAAATTGATACATACAAGCCCCCAGACCCCTTTGGCTCACATGACTCATTTGAAATGGTCAAAGCACATTGGAGTCTGTTGGAAATCTTGAGAAAAGCTTGGTCACCATGGCGATCGTGCGGCCAAGGCAGACCATGGGCCATTAAACTCCAATCAGATGTAAATTTGGGCTGCTCCCAGGCCCCCACACAGCTAACACAAATTAAACAGTTTGTTTGCCAATTCACATGTCATCTTAATGGCTTTTTATTCCTACGGCTTTTGTTTAAGTGAAAAGACTTACAAACACTCATTGATTTATTATATTAACCCACTTAAGCTGCTTGCGGACCGCCTGTTTATCACTAGATGAAGATCATGATGGATGTACATCACCTTCAAGTCTAAATGGACAAAACTCACTATTGGGTAATTGAAACATATTCTAATGAAGCAAACATGATAATGAAAATAACAGAAAATTAGGGATGTCCGATAATGGCTTTTTGCCGATATCCGATTTTCCGATATTGTCCAACTCTTTAATTACCGATACCGATATCAACCGATATATACAGTCGTGGAATTAACACATTATTATGCCTAAATTGGACAACCAGGTATGGTGAAGATAAGATACTTTTAAAAAAATTAATAAAATATAATAAGATGAATAAATTAAAAGCATTTTCTTGAATAAAAAAGAAAGTAAAACAATATAAAAACAGTTACATTGAATCTAGTAATTAATGAAAATGAGTAAAATTAACTGTTAAAGGTTAGTACTATTAGTGGACCAGCAGCACGCACAATCATGTGTGCTTAAAAACGGAATGGAATTTTCAATTTTTTTACTGAATGAGACACCCAGAATGTACATGAAAATAAAGAATGTGGGATTTACAATCTTAACTATGAATGATAAAACACTGAATATTGACAACATATGAACGTCACACCCCCTCTCGATCGACGAAATGCAACAAACACAGCGAAATATGAACACGAAGGGTAAAAAAAACCACCTACAATCCGATATATCTGATACATCACTAAGCTTTAGAACTTTGTTGTACAAATCTCCTTCCGCGTCTGTCCCTGACACCCGCATTTCAGGCCGGCCGCTCTGGAAACACTCTGTGGAAACACTCTGTGGAAACGCTCCCCACCCACACTGCTTGGTGCCTTGTCTGAGCTGCTGTAACTAGTATATCATGCAAAAGCACAGATTCCAACTATTGAAATACTTTGTATAGTTCAAGACTTACGGTAATTTGAAAACATCACTGCACATCATAATGGCAGCTACAGTTTCCATCTTAAAGATCTAAAAAAATTATTTGGGAATGTCCGGCGGGCCAGATTGAAAAGCTTAACGGGCCGCATGCGGTCCCCGGGCCTTAATTTGCCCAGGTCTGCTTTAGACTCATATTGAGCGGAAAAAAATAGAAAATGCTTTAAAAAGGCAAAACAATCTTCTTCAAAGGCACCAGTGCACTTTCAATTGTGCGTTGCGCTGGCCGCACCTCCAAGGAGTGCCGTGCCACTCCGGCTGCAGCAAGCAGCTGCATTCAATCATCAATCACCTGTCGCTGATGAGAAGAGCTGCCTTCTTAAGCCAGCACAACCTGCTATCCTGGGCTAGAACGTAGCGATCTGTTCCTCCGTACAGTAAGCCGTCAATCATCTCTATGCTCTCTCTTTGTGTTCCTTTCCCGTCGAGTTCCTTGTCGATCCAGCAGCCTTCCTCCATTCCCGCATTACGAGCTGTGTGTCTCTTCTCCCTGTGTTCCCCTCTGGTTCTTTGGCTGCCCCTTTTGGATCTCAACCTACCGCCTGGACACGGACTTTGACGCCTCACTATTGCCCCCGACTTCCTGCCTGTTCTCACGGACCTCTGAGCCAGCCTGCTCCTCTTGGACTTCTGCCTCTCGCTCAACACTTCTGGTAACACACTACAGTTAATTCAAACACATAGTCGCACACCACACACTTCGTTTGGATTATTTACACATTTTATTCATTATTTATATATATTTTGCATTTATATATATATATATAAATAAACATAGAGTTAAACGACGTCCTTGTTGTCTGTGCCGTCATCTTCCCCTGTACAAACCGTAACACAAAACCATGCAAAGTAGCACAGTATAGCTAACAACAACACTGTTCTGCTGACAAAATGTGCACCAAAGATCAGCCCACAATGGATGTGCTGCCGCCGACCTGACACAAAATGGCTGCGATGCACACACATACAGAGTAGATAGAACATTCGTACACAGAGACAAGGTACGTAAATCCCAAAGGATATTTTTATTCGCTCTGTGGTTCGTAAATCCAAAAGTTCCTATGACAAGGGATTGGTAAATCGATATTCCACTGTATTGGCTAAGAATTTTGTGGATTAAAGGGGAACATTATCACCAGACCTATGTAAGTGTCAATGTATACCTTGATGTTGCAGAAAAAAGACCATATATTTTTTTAACCGATTTCCGAACTCTAAATGGGTGAATTTTGGCGAATTAAACGCCTTTCTAATATTCGCTCTCGGAGCGATGACGTCACAATGTGACGTCGCATCGGGAAGCAATCCGCCATTTTCTCAAACACCGAGTCAAATCAGCTATGTTATTTTCTGTTTTTTCGACTGTTTTCCGTACCTTGGAGACATCATGCCTCGTCGGTGTGTTGTCGGAGGGTGTAACAACACGAACAGGGACGGATTCAAGTTGCACCAGTGGCCCAAAGATGCGAAAGTGGCAAGAAATTGGACGTTTGTTCCGCACACTTTACCGACGAAAGCTATGCTACGACAGAGATGGCAAGAATGTGTGGATATCCTGCGACACTCAAAGCAGATGCATTTCCAACAATAAAGTCAAAGAAATCTGCCGCCAGACCCCCATTGAATCTGCCGGAGTGTGTGAGCAATTAAGGGACAAAGGCCCTCGGTAGCACGGCAAGCAATGGCGGCAGTTTGTTCCCACAGACGAGCGAGCTAAACCCCCTGGATGTCTTGGCTCACACCGTCCCGAAGATGATCAAGAGAAGAATATTGACCCTAGCTTCCCTGGCCTGCTGACATGAGGGTATGTCTACAGAATATATTAATTGATGAAAATTGCTGTCTGCACTCTCAAAGTGCATGTTGTTGCCAAATGTATTTCATATGCTGTAAACCTAGTTCATAGTTGTTAGTTTCCTTTAATGCCAAACAAACACATACCAATCGTTGGTTAGAAGGCGATCGCCGAATTCGTCCTCGCTTTCTCCCGTGTTGCTGGCTGTCGTGTCATTTTCGTCGGTTTCGCTTGCATACGGTTCAAACCGATATGGCTCAATAGCTTCAGTTTCTTCTTCAATTTCATTTTCGCTACCTGACTCCACACTACAACCATCTGTTTCAATACATTCGTAATCTGTTGAATCGCTCAAGCCGCTGAAATCCGAGTCTGAATCCGAGCTAATGTCGCTATAGCTTGCTGTTCTTTCCGCCATGTTTGTTTGTGTTGGCTTCACTATGTGACGTCACAGGAAAATGGACGGGTGGTTAAAATCAGGCACTTTGAAGCTTTTTTTAGGGATATTGCGTGATGGGTAAAATTTTGAAAAGAACTTCGAAAAATATAATAAGCCACTGGGAACTGATTTTTAATGGTTTTAACAATTCTGAAATTGTGATAATGTTCCCCTTTAAGGACTTTTCAATTATTATTTTTTTCTTTGTGAAATGAGAATGATTCTAGTTTGAATCATTAATTGGAGGGGAAGTTGGTGTCAAATTAATCATATTACATTTTTTAAAATTGTATTTAGCCTTTATTTAACAAGGTAAAGTTCCATTGAGATCAAATATCTCTTTTCCAAGGGAGACCTGGCCAAGAGGGCAGCAGCAAGGTTACCGGTACATTAAAAATAGTAAACAACACATAAAACGTCAAATTTACAACATTAAAACTTGCTCACATAGCACATGTGCATACAGACAAGGTAGACTGCAATCCTTTCACAGAAGCTTTAAACTAATTCAATGGTTTGAAGTTTAATATTTGATTGTAGGTTATTCCAAGCCTTCGGTAGTGAAAACCTAAATGCTTTCTTGCCCACATTGTATTGTCTAGCTTGCTAAAATATAATATAAATAAGGGCTATTTACTTTTTAATCAGATAATGTGACTTTTCCGACTTGAAAAATAAAGAGCGGAAACAAAGTTAATGTAAAACTTTAAGGAGTTTTTAGGTGACATTGTGTCCACACCAGGAAGTAATCATTGTGTGTGTGTGTGTGTGTGTGTGTGTGTGTGTGTGTGTGTGTGTGTGCGCGTGTGCTGAGTTGTATGCTTTAGTAATAGTCAGCATAATTATGGTTCACAAAAGCGGGTCCTTTCAGAGTAAATAGAGCAAATCTACTAAATGACTTAATCCATGCACACATTCAAGCATTGTTGAATAGGAGGGCTGACTTCTTCTTCACTGCGGTTGCCAATCAAGTGCACTGCATTGCTGCACACTTTGTTTGTTGCCGAGCGTGCGCGAGCACTAGGAAGAAGAGTGTGTGTGGTCCTGTGTGCACACTGTCCTCGGGAGGCCGCACACACTCTCTGGTCGTACAGTAAAAGTATTCTGTTGTGAACAGAGCGAGCGCAGCGGGAGCTTTTTACTGGCTCAGGCCCAAGCTGACCTGCGACCTGACATTACCAGTAAAGCTGCCGCCTCCCCATTGCTCGCTCTTTGTTGCACAGTGCAGCTAACGATTCCGTGGCGTCTTCCGCTTGGGGCAGACGGGGCGCTAATTTGACAGCGGGATGATTAACAGCCGCGGGCATCGGGGCAAAGGCACTTGGTTTCATGAAGCATAGTTTCTATAGACCCTTACCTCCCAGAGGGGTTTGACTACTCTATTAATGCATTGTCTCTTGGGTATGTATGCCAAGGGGACACATATTGTCTTGGTAAACACATTTTGTTTAATGTTGCACAAAAAAATCCCCAAAGTAAGGTTTGTTTGTTTGGAGTAGGGTTGTAACGATACCAATATGTTGGTACCGGTACCGGTACTAAAATTATTTCGATACTTTTCGTACTTTTCGGTACTTTTCTAAATAAAGGGCACCACAAAAAAATTGCATTATTGGCTTTATTTTAACAAAAAAATCCTAGGGTACATTAAACGTTTCTTATTGATGTTAAGTCATACTTGCCAACCCTCCCGAATTTTCCGGGAGACTCCCGAAATTCAGCGCCTCTCCCAAAAACCTCCCGGGACAAATATTCTCCCGAAAATCTCCCGATTTTCAGCCGGAGCTAGAAGCCACGCCCCCTCCAGCTCCATGCGGACCTGAGTGAGGACAGCCTTTTTTCATGACGGGAGGACAACAGGGTGACAAGAACTAAATCATCCAGACTAGAGATACATTGTATTATTATGTTTATCTTACCTAAAAATAAATATATTTATTAATTTAAAAAAAAACCAACTAAATACATGTTTACTATATTTTGCTAAAAACATCAAAATTAATTTTATTTTTATTTGTATTTTTTCCTGACTCCTTATTACATCCAGCCATAGAATTGTACATTAAAATAAACATATTTGAAATAATTGATTTTAAATTATCATAATAATTCATTTAAAATGACCATATTTAATTATTAAAATAATTGCTTGTTTATCAACAACTTTAGCATTTTATTCATTACATTTTGAAACTCTCAGAAGCCAAGTTATGTTATATTCCTTAATATTTATTTATGCAAGTTTGAAGTATCAATTATCTAAACACAGTTTTGTTTGCATATTATCAGGATGTAGATATCTATATATCTATATATAAATATATATATATGTATGAAATACTTGACTTGGTGAATTCTAGCTGTCAATATACCCCTCCCCTCTTAACCACGCCCCCAACCACGCCCTGCCCCACCCCGACCACGCCCCCACCCCCCACCTCCCGAAATCGGAGGTCTCAAGGTTGGCAAGTATGTGTTAAGTCCTTAAATAAAATAGTTAACATACTAGACAACTTGTCTTTTAGTAGTAAGTAAACAAACAAAGGCTCCTAATTAGTCTGCTGACATATGCAGTAACATATTGTGTCATTTATCATTCTACTATTTTGTCAACATTAAGGACAAGTGGTAGAAAATTAATTATTAAAGGCCTACTGAAACCCACTACTACCGACCACGCAGTCTGATAGTTTATATATATCAATGATGAAATCTTAACATTGCAACACATGCCAATACGGCCGGGTTAACTTATAAAGTGCAATTTTAAATTTCCCGGGAAACTTCCGGTTGAAAACGTCTAGGTATGATGACGTATGCGCGTGACGTCAATAGTTGAATCAGACATTTTGGAATAGGTCGGTCGCCAGCTTAAATCGTCTTTTTTCATCGCTAAATTCCACATTATTCTGGACATCTGTGTTGGTGAATCTTTTGCAATTTGTTTAATGAACAATGGAGACCGCAAAGAAGAAACCTGTAGGTGCGATCGGTGTATTAGAGTCTGGCTACAGCAACACAACCAGGAGGACTTTGACTTGGATAGCAGACGCGCTATCCGACGCTAGCCGCCGACCCCATCCGGTGCGCTCTATTGCCGGGAAAATACTGTAGTTGTGTGTGATATTTATAAAAGTCCTAAGTTTATAAAGTCCACTACATACACAAAAGGGGGGAAATATTTATTTGGGAATGAAAACTTTTATTTTTTAATGAAATCGGATCGTTTGGCAATTTAAATAGAATCCCACTTAATTCTATTGAAAATGATGGACAGAAAAGTAGCATCCAGCTTTGCAAAATGCTGTGTGAGCGGCCATGAAAAAGAGTGAAAAGGAGGCAGGATGGCGTACTGTCTGGCAGTCTGGTGTCCGCACACAGCCGCTGCTTGTCCGCTGGTGGCTGTGGTGGATTCATTAAGCTCCACATAGAGCAGCCCGCGTGTGAGTGACAGATCTCTAAAGGCGGTGTCACCCCTCTCCTAAAAAGCCGCCCGCATCACCCGCTCCTCTCTCGCCCATCTGGCTGCCCGAGTCTAACAAGGCCTGTCCTCCGCCTATAGGAGGAGCATAAAGAGAGGAGGAGAGGCAAAGAAGAAGTTAAAGACTCAAATATCCCATCAGATTCTCCGTGGTCTGTGGGCTCCAATTATTCACAGCTTATCTTTTCAGCTCGGCTGATCTCCAAATGAATAAAGCGCGGGCCGTATTACTGACGGCCGGGTGCACCTCTAAAGAGGCTGAAGGAGGATCAGGGCTGCGGGTTAGCGTGTCAATCTGGCCCTGACCCCCGGGGTGAGGGAGGTGACGGTATGTAGTGACAGCACCTTGGCATCCTCTTGCACCTCCATTTAGGGCCCGGGTGGATAAATGCAAAAGGGCAATCACATTAGAAGAGGCCTCACACCCAAAGAAAAAATCTGTAATGACTGGCTCTTGACTTTAAAGTCAGGCTGCAAAAAGGTGAGTTCGAGGGTTCAACTCCAGCCCACTGCAGTGTCCTAAACAGATGGCTCACTCTAACAGTGCATTGAGATAGTGGGAAAAGTCAAATACAGTAGTCCCCCAACTAGGTTAGTACGGTATACAAAGTATACCGGTATTAATAAACTACTATAAATTAGAAACAAAACTAAACTGCCTTTTAAAAATACTGGTAATTTTTTTTCAGTCGCATGCTGCCATTCATGTTGAGTGTGTCAAAATGCACACACAGAATTTGGGCTTCAAAACTATCAATAAAGGTGACACTTTAAACCAGGGGTCACCAACCTTTTTGAAACCAAGAGCTACTTCTTGGGTACTGATTAATGCGAAGGGCTACCAGTTTGATACACACTTAAATAAATTGCCATAAATAGCCAATTTGCTCAATTTACCTTTAACTCTATGTTATTATTAATAATTAATGATATTTATCTTTGTGGAAACACTGATCATCTTAATGATTTCTCACAATAAATATATATAGAAACAGATAAATATCAATATGGAACACTTTATTTTTATATTTTCTCTAAGTGCACATTTTTCAAATTGAACATTTTCAAATGATCACTTCTAAGACAGTCTTGTGAAATCACAATATCCCATTTTAACTAGCTAGCCACTAACATTTTTTAACAAATCATGAATGACTTTGCACCATGTTTGTGCAAATAATAACTCATTTAAAATACAAAAGTCAGTCAAAGTTGTTAGAATATATTACAAATTGGACCAAGCTATATTTCTAACAAAGACAAATCATTATTTCTTCTAGATTTTCCAGAACAAAAATTTTTGTAATAAGATTAAAATTTAATTCTACAGATATTTGCCAGAATATTTTTTTGAATTTTAATCATAATAAGTTTGAAGAAATATTTCACAAATATTCTTCGTCAAAAAAACAAAAGCTAAAATGAAGAATTTAATTAAAATGTATTTATTATTCTTTACAATAAAAAAATAAATTTACTTGAACATTGATTTAAATTGTCAGGAAAGAAGAGGAAGGAATTTAAAATGTAAAAAGGTATATGTGTTTAAAAATCCTAAAATAATTTTTAAGGTTGTATTTTTTCTCTAAAATTGTCTTTCTGGAAGTTATAAGAAGCAAAGTAAAAAAATAAATGAATTTATTTAAACAAGACCAAGTCTTTAAAATATTTTCTTGGATTTTCAAATTCTATTTGAGTTTTGTGTCTCCTAGAATTAAAAATGTCGAGCAAAGTGAGACCAGCTTGCTAGTATATAAATACAATTTAAAAATAGAGGCAGCTCACTGGTAAGTGCTGCTATTTGAGCTATTTTTAGAACAGCCCAGCGGGCGACTCATCTGGTCCTTACGGGCGACCTGGTGCCCGCGGGCACCGCGTTGGTGACCTCTGCTTTAAACGCTGCTTTAAAACCACCTTTGCTTCAAACTTAGCTAAACAATAAATAACAAGCTGTCAGATATGTACAAAGAGTTTACAGAGTGTCAGGTAATGTAGTTAACTAACTCCCCTGCTGTGCACATGTCCTGTAGGTACGTAGACACACAGCTGGTTGGCTTGTTGACAATTATCAGTGATGGGCAATAGCAAGCTACATGTAGCTAAGCTACATAGCTTAACTACTGTTGCGTTTGACCAGTCTTCCTCTCAGGGAAAACACACTGGTCAATACCAAGTTCTTTCGGATGACATATATGTTGAGTAAGAAGAACCACCTAAACAGAACAGCAATATTACCAAAGTTTTAGGAGACCAGCCCTTACAACGCAAAAATAGCAACAGCAAGAAGCGGTCTAAAATCAAACGAAAATATTCATCTTATTTAGTTCGAAAACAGCCCCTCCTGCCCAGAAACAAATACAGCTTTTGGTTCTTAACAGATAAGGCTTTCACCACAGAAAGGGAGTACATTATACTCCCAGTAGACATTCCAGCGCCTTTAAGGTGAAACACAGAGTTTACTAACAAACATTAGGTAAAAACCCAAAGTGTAAATATTGGAGAATATTAGCTGCTTTAAACATGACTATGGATAAAGAAAGAACACTTAAAAATATATGCATTCTCCAAAATACATTTTCTTGTGGCTTGAGCATAGCTTAGCTACTTTTTTAACAAGTAGCTTTTCCTGTAGCTTAGCTACTTTTAGACCCTTGTAGCAAGGTAGCTTACACCAAAACAAATACAATGACCTGGATAAATGAGAACATCCATACATACGGAGTAAATCCATGATGATTGGTTGGTGTTTGTATGATGAGTCACAATTGGCTAGGGTTAGGGCGACTGGCCAATCAGAGTAAAGATAAGGCAGGTAAGCAAAACTAGTAAGCAAAATCATATCAGTCACGCACCCGTGTCACATAACGACCAGAGAGTCGGAGACGGAGGGACGCTTCAAGCTGACGACTCAAAAAAAATCCCAAACTTTTCCCGCTGATTAGACCTTTCCTTTAGTGTTGTCCATCGGCCATATTTAGACAAATATATGCATTTAGAGAAAACTTTGCCCTAAATTTTAGTTTTTAGTTGTTTACTCTGTAATTCAAAATCTCAACTGCTCTCTTCATCAAAAACGTGGAATTTAGGAACACACATTAATGTGAGTTGAGTTCATGAAAAGTTTTACTGCACGTAGCCATTATCAAATGTTCCCAAACAACACACAAGTCATTGTTTTTTTGTCAAGATATAGATAGATGCTCATTGATTTTTTTTTATTATTTTTTTTTACCTTAGGTAGAGAGAAAATGAACATTAGGGGTGGGCCAAAAAAAGGGCAAACTAAATACATAGATGAAGTGGGGTGCGGAGACCTCAGAGGTAGTTGTAGGGTGCCCTCAGCTAAATGACAGATAGTTAATACACTGAACAAAACTATTGACGCAACATGCTTGTTTTTGCTCCCGTTTTTCCCCTGTAGCTTAGCTACATTTAATCGAGAGTAACTTGTAGTTTAGCTTACTACATTTTCCTAGTAGCTTGCCCATCACTGCCAATTATTAGTGCAGGCAAACCAGCCCACTTAGCGTAAACTAATGCAACTGAACGACAGAATTTAATTACAGATTCCTACAATTTGAGTTTTATCTTTAAAATTGTGTGTTTTACCTGCTCCATGTCTTTTCTGTGTAGTTTTAGCTGTAGTATTGTTTTTATTATTTACTAATGATAGTATTTGTCTTAAAGCACAGACCAAGAATGGCAAACATAAATCTTGATGCACAATGTCAATCAAGCTTTCTATTCTATTCTAACCTAATCCTAGATTATGGCAGGTCATATGTAATAAAAACTACAGCATGGCTGACGGGGAGAAGACTCTGTCAAAGTGGAGGCACATAAATAAGACCGCCCACAAAACGGTGCATCCTGAAAAAACGTCTGTAAAAAAATCGATACAAAATTTTGACCAGAGAACCACCATCACTATTATGTAGACCACAAGAAAGTGTTTTAAAATGTAGAAAAAAATCATGATTTGATCCCTTTAAAACACTTATATCTCAAATCAACATCTCCAATTGAAATGGATTGAAATACATTAAGTGGTGCTTAAAAAAATACCCCCCAAAAAAACCAACAACAACACAATTTTAACATGTAACATGCCTTTTAGAAAGAAACACACACTTTTAGATAACACATATTATTAGAAGACAATGCAATAGAATTTACTACAAACAATTACAGTAGATTTATAAAGTATTGTTTTAATAATGTACAGCGTTTTCTAGGGATGGGAAAAATTTAATATTTATTCTACATATTTTTACAACATTAGAAACCATTAGTAAATCAGAGGCTACTCAGAAGGTGAGATAACTCCTGGAAATTACTGGCTTAGAATGGCCAAAGGTATAGATGTGTGTGTCCAAGTTAAAGGAAATGGCAGGCTGTCTTCTTTTAATAGATGTATTACAATCTTTGGCAAGCCAGGTAATGTTTGCTGTGGTCTGGAACAACATGGCACACAAACAACTATCAGAAATGCAGCCAATATTACATACCGATAATGTGTCATGAGACATGCAAAACTAAATTATAAAAGTAAAGGACATTAAATGAGCTCAAATATCCCTACAAATGAGGCATAATGATGCAATATGTACACACAGTTCGCCTAAATAGCATGTTAGCATTGATTAGCTTGCAGTCATGCACTGACCAAATATGCCTGATTAGCACTCCAACAAGTCAATAACATCAACAAAGCGCACCTTTGTGCATTCACGCACAGTAAAAAACGTTTGGTGGACAAAATGAGACAAAGAAGGATTGGAAGATTTTACATGTAAAGAAACTGTTGCGTAACAGTACACACTATGGTGAGTTCAAGAACCGCCAAAATTAGTAGGACAAAACAATATTCTCCAAATACTTTCATCAGTGAAGCACACACACAAACATATTAAACAGTGGGCTTTCTAAAAATTGGGAAGGTTTGTGACATGATTTTCCTCAAACAAAAACAAAAAACATATTTTTCCCCCATCTTTTACCATTTTCAATCCTTTTGGAAAAATGCTCCAGGGACCCACTAGGGCGGCACTAAAGAGCCGCATGCGGCACTAAAGAGCCGCATGCGGCGCTCGAGAGCCGCGTGTTGCCGACTCCCGTCCTAGGCCAACTAATGGCAGGGATGCGTGTAACTCAAATTTGTGGCGTATTAATTAGCCAAGAGACAACTCCTATCTTAAATCACTCTTAAACTGGGCCATTTTTAAATTGAGATATGGCTGTACAAGTGTTAAAGGTACACTTCATTATGTACACGTCCAATTCAAGCTGGGCATCATAACTTCTGATTTCATGACCTCTCAGTATTATAAGGTGTATTTGTTACTGACATCCCTATCAAGTTACCTCAAGTAGCATCTCTTAATCCAGCATGTGCCAAGAGGCAGGTGCACACCTAAAAGTGCTCAGGCACTCGTCTTTTGCCTTGCTTAAAAAAGTGCACGTTCTGCTGGAGCCATTTTCTTTCCTTATTCATTCAAGAACTGCAATAGATGATATTTGTCTATTACCTGACCACTTCTATGTTAGCTACCTCTCTTGTTTATAATGTATATTTTCTGCTGGATCTACTCTCCATTTTATGCTGCAGCTGTTACATATACTGGAATATTGTACATGGTAATTGAGATTTGTTATATATTGTTTATATTATATAAATTATTATATAATAATATAATATATCAGTATATATTATACACTGTATATACAACATGCAAATATTATATATATATACAACATATTATATACAGGTATGTTATATTTTATATTACTACTATGGTACATTTTAGTCTACTTTATACCTGCATTATCCTTTCCATTCTTTGTAACTGAGCTACTGTGTGGAACAATTTCTCTTGTGGATCAATAAAGTTTGTCTAAGTCTAAGTCTAAGTCTAAGAATAAAAATGACTCCCTGTCAACAAGTCAACAATTTTTTGGATCTGCCTCCCGGGAGCCTTTTGGCCATGGAGACCAGCTGCTGGGTCTCTGCCACACCAGAGTCCGTTTGGAGAGACTGGAGAAGATGTGGATGAAGAGACAAGACGGACAAGCTTCACAGTGTCTTGGCTGAATGAGCAGGTATCGGACACCTCGGTCTCCTTGGACGTATCCTCGCTCATCCCCGCGGACTGGACACTGGCCGAGAATTGGTGGGCGGCCGAGGGTGGAGTCGGCTCTTGGTTGCTTTGTTGGGTCTGCTCCTGTCTCTTGCTGTTGCTCTCCCTCTCTGTTTTACTTTTGTGGCTGTGTGTAGAAGTGACTGGTTGCATCAGCTCTGCTCTTCTAATGTATTTTAATGTACTTTGTGTTCTTTGATGTTTCCCTCTTACACACATGTTTATGTGTACTATGGCTATGAGATTTTTTTTTCCTCCTTGGCCTCGGTCTGGACCCCTTCTCCAGTGGCAGGCTTAGACTAAATAGTGTTTAGACTTAAACTTAGACTTAGACTTAGACCAGGGGTCGGGAACCTTTTTAACTGAGAGAGCCATGAAAGCCAAATATTCTAAAAATGTATTTCCGTGAGAGCCATATCATATTTTTTAACACTGAACACAACTAAATGCGTGCATTTTTAAGTAAGACCAACATTTTTAGAGTATAATAGGTCTCTTATTCTTTTTAATAACATTGTTATTCTGAACCTAGCCAATAATAAATAAAATACTTCTTACCATTAATGCCACTTCTTGAACAGGTGCGGTAGAAAACGGATACGTGGATTAAAATGCATGAGAAGGTTTTATATTTTGAACGTTATTTTTAACACTGTGATTACCAGCGGAATTATTCATTACTTATCGTGTTAAGCAATGTCAGCTAAGATTTACCTGAGAGCCAGATGCAGTCATAAAAAGAGCCACATCTGGCTCGAGAGCCTTAGGTTCCCTACCCCTGACTTAGACAAACTTTAATGATCCACTAGGGAAATTGTTCCACAAAGTAGCTCAGTTACAAAGGATGGAAAGTGTAAGGGTGGAAAGGATAATGCAGGTATAAAGTAGACTAAAAATGTACCGTAGTAGCAATATAAATATAACATATATGTAATATTTACATATTACCTGCTTCCTACCCGTCAGTGATCTTGTTCTGTCTGTTTGTCTGATCTTGAATGGGATTGGGCTGAAAATCTTCATTTCTCCTCGGGTATTATTAAAAGTATTTCTGATTCTGTTTCTGATTCTGAATTCCCCACAAATATTTATATACTGTATGTTGGATCCCATGAGACGCAGGTGTGCCTAATGATGAGGGCAGTCTCTTGTGCATTTGTTTGAAACATAATATTTTCCTTCTAGAACCCCCTCTGTGATCACTCGTACCCATGTTTAGCGCAGCTAACCGTAGTGGAATGAGCCCCCCCCTCCCCCTCCCTCTGGTTGGGTTCCACTCTTTACTTGGCACCGAGCCAGGAGACACACAGTGTGGGACTGCTGGTTTTCCATTCTGGGGGGTCCATTCCATCCAACGACTCTCAGATCTCCGACAAGTGTCGCCGCCGTCTTCTTGTCTTCGGCCTTCACAGGAGGAGGCATGAGGGAGATTCTCATGCCAGCTCACAATGTCTAAACAAGCGGCTATGTCTAATTCAATTAAGTCCACAATCTGTGCCAAGTGGGCCTGGGTGCAGTGTGACGGCGATAATGAGCAGGCAGCGAGGACAATGAGGAAAAGCGTCCATGGAGGGAATAACACCCTGGACATTGTGCACTTAATGACGGCTTTCATCTGTCCTGGATGAGCAAATTCATTTTGTGTCCAAATAGTCCTACAGACTGAAAGATGTCACCTCCAAATTCTCCCAAATTCTTATGAAGGTCCATCTATTTACTTAGCCTCTCTATACCACTAATTGACCTGCATGGAAGTCAGCTCTTCCATGTGGACTACAATGGCTGGGGACGGCGTGGCGCGGTTGGGAGAGTGGATGTGCCAGCAACCTGAGGGTTCCTGGTTCGATCCACAGCTTCTACCAACTTAGTCACATCCATTGCCACACGTCTTTCAGCTATTGGTTTTTCTCAGCAAGCAGTTGGGTGGTTTGCAAATTACCTCACAAGTAGAACTCAGGCTGTTCAGATTGAAGGTTCCTCCTCGGACGTACTGCAAGTGAAAAAGGGTGTCCCTCAAAGTTCTGTGCTGGGCCCCTTATTATTCACTATTTGCATAAATAATCTTGGACAGAATATTCCGAACTCAACTTTCCATTTCTATGCTGATGATGCTGTCATATACTGCACAGCACCCACTCCTGCTGAGGCCTTTAGATATCTGCAACATGAGTACAAGAACGACTTTGCTATCTTCAACTGGTTTTAAATGCAGATAAAACAAAGTGTATGTTCTTTACCACATCAAAAACTGTAAGATCAGCACTGTGTGAGAACATTTTAACAAGAAATGGGCAACAAATTATGTTAGTATCTGCTTTTAAATATTTAGGATTTTTAACTGATGACCACTTGAGTTTTAAGGAGCACATTCAGTATGTTGTAAAAAGAACTGAAACTTTTACTGGGATTTTATTATAGAAACAAGTCTTGCTTTTCTTTTACTGTGAAACAGAAAATGGTGGAAACAACCTTTTTACCTGTTATTGACTATGGAGATGTGTTGTACATGAATGCTACTGCTGGTTGTCTCCACAAGCTGGATAGTGTGTACCACGGGGCACTGAGATTCATCACCAACTGCGCTCCCCTTACTCACCATTGTGTATTATACTCAATGGTTAACTGGACATCTTTATGTGCTCGACGCCTCAATCATTAGTATGTTTTTATCTACAAAACCATTCTGGGTATCACTCCATCTTATCTGTCTTGTCTTTTAACAAAGAAACAAGGAAGTCACAATCTTCGTTCAATAAATGTTCTGCAATTTGTCGTCCCCAAAGTAAGAACTGAACTGGGCAAGAAAGCATTTAGGTTTTCAGCACCAAAGGCTTGGAATAACCTACAATCGAATATTGAACTTCAAACTATTGTTACATTGAATGAGTTTAAAGTTTCTGTGAAAGGATTGCAGTCTACTTTGTCTGTATGCACATGTGTCATGTGAGCAAGTTTTAATGTTGTAAATGTGCAGTTTTATGTGTTGTTTACTGTTTTTTAATGTAACCTTGCTGCTGCCTTCTTGGCCAGGTCTCCCTTGGAAAAGAGATCCTTGATCTCAATGGGATTTTTACCTGGTTAAATAAAGGCTAAATCAAAAAATCTAAATTGTGTCCTTGAGCAAGACACTTCACCCTTGCTCCTGATGGGTCATGGTTAGCGCCTTGCATGGCAGCTCCCGCCATCAGTGTGTGAATGTGTGAATGTGGAAAAAGTGTCAAAGTGCTTTGAGTACCTTGAAGGTAGAAAAGTTCTATACAAGTATATCCCATTTACCATTTACCATTTAGGAGTTTTAAAGGGGAACATTATCACAATTTCAGAAGGGTTAAAACCATTAAAAATCAGTTCCCAGTGGCTTATTTTATTTTTCGAAGTTTTTTTCAAAATTTTACACATCACGCAGTACCCCTAAAAAAAGCTTCAAAGTGCCTGATTTTAACCATCGTTATATACACCCGTCCATTTTCCTGTGACGTCACACAGTGATGCCAACACAAACAAACATGGCGGATAGAACAGCAAGGTATAGCGACATTAGCTCGGATTCAGACTCGGATTTCAGCGGCTTAAGCGATTCAACAGATTACGCATGTATTGAAACGGATGGTTGTAGTGTGGAGGCAGGTAGCAAAAACGAAATTGAAGAAGAAACTGAAGCTATTGAGCCATATCGGTTTGAACCGTATGCAAGCGAAACCGACGAAAACGACACGACAGCCAGAGACACGGGAGAAAGCGAGGACGAATTTGGCGATCGCCTTCTAACCAACGATTGGTATGTGTTTGTTTGGCATTAAAGGAAACTAACAACTATGAACTAGGTTTACAGCATATGAAATACATTGGGCAACAACATGCACTTTGAGAGTGCAGACAGCCCATTTCAGGCACGCTAAGAACATATATTTTTCCACGATTTCAGCACTCAGGTTAACCATACCTAAATAGACACAAAATACAGCATTACACAAGACTACCCGAATGTACTCAAATGATTGAAAAAAATTAATGTTTTTAAGCTAAATTATTGGTAAACACAGTTTATGTATAATCATTTACGTAAAACCGCGAGTAATGAATAAAGTTTTCATCAATTAATATATTCTGTAGACATACCCTCATCCGCTCTCTTTTCCTGAAAGCTGATCTGTCCAGTTTTGGAGTTGATGTCAGCAGGCCAGGGAAGCTAGGGTCGATATTCTTCTCTTGATCATCTTCGGTGGCATAAGGGGCGGTGTGAGCCAAGACATCCAGGGAGTTTAGCTCGCTCGTCTGCGGGAACAAACTGCCGCCATTGCTTGCCGTGCTACCGAGGTCCATTGTCGCTGAATAGCTCACACACTCCGGCAGATTCAATGGGGGTCTGGCGGCAGATTTCTTTGACTTTATCGTTGGAAATGCATCTGCTTTGAGTGTCGCAGGATATCCACACATTCTTGCCATCTCTGTCGTAGCATAGCTTTCGTCGGTAAAGTGTGCGGAACAAACGACTGACCATTTCGTCGGCTTTCCCCACAGCCTCGTATTTTGAACAAATTTCGTCCAATTTCTTGCCACTTTCGCATCTTTGGGCCACTGGTGCAACTTGAATCCGTCCCTGTTCGTGTTGTTACACCCTCCGACAACACACCGACGAAATTGAGAAAATGGCGTATTGCTTCCCGATGTGACGTCACAACGTGACGTCATCGCTCCGAGAGCGAATAATAGAAAGGCGTTTAATTCGCCAAAATTCACCCATTTAGAGTTCGGAAATCGGTTAAAAAAATATATGGTCTTTTTTCTGCAACATCAAGGTATATATTGACGCTTACATAGGTCTGGTGATAATGTTCCCCTTTAATTGAATTCCCTCTACTTTGTCTTTCAAACATGTTATTGACTTCTTCCCACAAAAAGTATCTGTGGGTGCTGACAGCGCAGTACGGACGTACTTATCCTGCGATGTCAGAGTCGCTAAGTAGCACAAAAAGTCACGGTTGACAAGAATATAGACATTGTTAGAGAAAAGCTGCCTTTCTGCTTTTTCAACACTTCAGCTGTGAAGTATCTCAGACCTCTGAGACCTTTAGTTTCACCCGAGGCTCCAAAAGGCGTCCCGCTGCTCCTCCAGGACCCCCTCGTACAAAAAAAGCCCCTCAAACATTTGACTTTCTCACAGAAACAGCTCGCTAAATGGTATTTCTCTAATGGACTCCTGCTAGGGTTCATATGCCTTGTATGGCCACATTGCCCAAAGTTGAGTCAACACAATTACCATGAGAATGCCCCAAAAGAAAGACCTAAAAAGGTTGTTTTAAAAAAAAAAAATCCGAAACTATAGAATCCTTTGTTTTGTCCGTGGAAAAAAAGTTGAAAATCAGACATCGATGGTCATTTTCGGGAAAAGTGCTGTCGGATGAATGTCTTATTTACATGCCAAAGGGAAGGGTTGTGGTTTTCAAAGGATGGGAAAGCGGGAGCTTCTATTATTGAGGTGCTGCTCGCTCATGCCGCTGCTCTGCCGGCAGCCCCCCTGCTGGGCGGCCGTTAACAAGCCCCGAACTGAATTAAAGAATGACAACGAGTTTTTAATTGGTGACACATTATATTTATCAAGAGGGCACCGCCGCCTTTCTTGTATTGTTCTCGTGGCCTCGCTACTTTCTCCTAGGTGAGCTTCTTCTTCTCCAGACCTCGTCACGTGTGAAGAGAGAAGAAAAACATAATAATCGCACATGGAGTTGAATGATAACACTGAATTATTCATAAGACTCTCTTTAAGTGTCGGATAAGTCAGCCCGCCCTCTCCTCTGCCTTTTTGACAAAAGCTTCTTTTAGACAAATACTCTTCGGCCCCTTTTTAGCCACGCTGACAGAAGTTGTGGCACAGAAGCAGGAAAGTTATTAAGAAGTGTTTAATATTCAGATGGGAGGGTTCGCTCCATGCACATGTTTATGTGCTGCCCTCCCTTACAAGGGAGCAGCTTGTGGCTTTTCACTTCATATTGACACTGAATGTTGTTAGTGTCCAAATCAAATCAAGCTTTATTTATAAAGCGCTTTTCATACATAAATGAAATGCTACGCAAAGTTCTTTACAAAGTTAAAAACAAAACCCCGGTGACCCTAACCCCCCATTATCCCACACGTACGCACGGACACAGATACCAAACACAAACACACGCACACACACAACATACACACATATGCAACTATATGAACCAATGATTGCATGGCTGAGTACAGAGGAGACATGTGAGTAAACACTATCACAGGAGCCATCTGCACCAGGAGGTCATCAGACCATGGCCACCAGGATGCTGACACAAAAGCGCTCCCACAAGCGCGGCCGATAACCCCTGAGGCAAATGGCTCATCTGAGGAACGTTGGAAAATTAAAATAATAAAACTTGTAAAATAGTAAAAAAAAACATGTGTAGAGATTACCTTACATATATATAAGGTACTTAATGCACTTATTGATACATTTACAGGATTATTATGCTTTGATCTAAAATATTGGTCAAAACTGTCCAAAGATATATTGCACCAATAAATGTGAGGATTTTTGTATTTACTGTAATTAAGAAACATAAAAAAAAATTGACACAAAAAGCACACTCTATAGCGGTAAAATGAGTGTGAAACGTAAAAAACAGAATTAAAAAACAATTGAAACGAAAAAAAAAATGTATTGGGTTTTTTGTAATACAATTTTTATTTATATTTATTAGTATTACTATTATTATTTCATTTATTGTGGTTTATTCGTTTCTAATTTATATCCATTTTTTAAAAACTATTTCAAAGTTGAGTTTTGGTGATACAATTAATATTAATGTTTTCAAATTAATGAATAATCTTGTAATTAAACGTGATTACAATAACAATCAAACATATTTTACTTTTATTTTTGCTATAATCGTCCAGCTCTACCACTAGGTCATGTGGTTACAACCTTGCAATAACCTAAATGATCAATGTGGTTTTCAGTAAGATATGATAATATGATGAGATTCCAAGAGTAAGACTTTTACAAATGTGTTTCTGTATAATGCTGACATCAAAATGGGGCAGCGTGGCAAATATAGTATAGCAGCCGTGCCAGCAACTCAAGGGTCCCAGGTTCAATTCCAGGGCAAGACATTTCCCCATTGCTCCTGATGGGTCGTGGTTAGCGCCTTGCATGGCAGCTTCCGCCATCAGTGTGAATGTGTGTGAATGGGTGAATGTGACGTACCATGTAAAGCGCTTTGGGTATCATTCCAGGTCTAGTAAAGCGCTATATAAATACAGACCATTACCATTGCCATTACCACAGAGATAAAGAATAAAATACAAGTAAGACATATGAAGATCAATAGGAAAAAATAAAATAAAATGTTATATATATATATATATATATACATATATATATATATATATATATATATATATATATATATATATAGTAAATAAAATAATAATAATAATAATAATACATTTTATTTATAAGGCGCCTTTCTGGGCACTCAAGGACACCGTAAAAAATCACAACAATAAAATCAAATTTGATAAAAAACAACAACAACAACAAAGATAGAGAAGAAAAGATGATTACAATGAATAGGCAGTCAGGAATAGGTGTGTTTTGAGTCTTGATTTGGAGAGGGATATTGAATCTAAGTTATGAAGGTCTATAATAAATATAAATAAATATAACTAAATAAAATATTGCATAACTAACAGGATAAAAAGTAAAATACAAATGGCTTCAATAAAATAATTAATATCAGGTAAAAGCCAAATCAAAAAGGTGGCTCTTAAGCCTGCTCTTAAAAACATGAACGTTCTCCGCAGCCCTGATGTCCTTCGGCAAGCTGTTCCATAGACGGAGGCCATAATGGTGGAAAGATGCCATCCCGTGACTTTGTGTCCTGACTTTGGGAATAATTAGGAGATGAGTGCAGGAGGATCTCAGGGCCCGGGAAAGTTCATAGGGTAAAAGCAAATCTGAAAGATAAAAAGGCCCAATACCATAAAAACATTTATAAACCATAAGAAGAACCTTAAAATTGATCCTGAACGGTGGAGCCAATGCGGAGATTTTAAAACTGGTGTAATGTGAGCCCGCCTTCTGGTCTTCGTCAGGACACGTGCCGCTGAATTTTGGAGTAATTGTAAAGGTGCAATAACCTTTTTAGAAAGACCAGAAAGCATGGTGTTACAATAATCTATACGACTTGGAATAAACGCATGCATTAGTCTGTTGCCCTGAGAGAGAATTGGGCAAACTCTGGCTATATTCTTAAGATGGTAAAAACGTATTTTTGTTGTATTTTTTATGCCATGTATACATTAGAACTGTTTCATACTTTCATACGATCTCAGTTTATAGTGGTGTACTAATTAAATAATGTATCCATTGTAATAGTTTGCGAAATGGGGGAGACTTTTAAAAAAATATATATTGTGATCATAATGTTAAGATATTGTCCACCATGCGGAGACCGAAGTGTCCGATATATGCTCATTCAGCTCCGGGAAGCTTGTCTATCCCGATAGTCAACACAAGTTTCGCAGCCCAGTCTTTTCTCCTCCAGAGAGCCAGCAACTGGTCTCCGGTGCAAACATACCCTGAGGCAGATCCAAAAGCTCACAAAAAAGCAGTCCCGAAAGTGCCCAAACCAAAAGGTAAAAAACCCATAAAAAATAACGCAACAGGAGGATACACAAGACTACAGCGCTCCTGCAAGCAGCAGTCACTATAGTGGCGCCATCATGGAATCATGTTCTTTGACTTTCAACACTATCCAGCCGACACTGCTGGGGGTGAAACTGGAAGAGGCTGGAGTGGACCATCGCCAGGCTGCAAGGATCATCAACTACATCTTTCAGCAGCATTTATGTCACTGCATGGGTTATACCAGGGGTGTCAAAAATACAGCCCGAGGGCCGGATCAGGCCCGCGAACAGGTTTTATCCGGCCCGCGGGATGAGTTTGCTAAGTATAAAAATGTACCTGAAATTTTGGAATGAAAGAAACAGCTGTTCTAAATGTGTCCACTGGATGTCGTAATAGCAATTCTTTGTATCTCTGTAGAACAGGGGTCACCAACGCGGTGCCCGCGGGCACCAGGTCGCCCGTAAGGACCAGATGAGTAGCCCGATGGCCTGTTCTAAAAATAGCTCAAATAGCAGCACTTACCAGTGAGCTGCCTCTATTTTTAAAATTTTATTTGTTTACTAGCAAGCTGGTCTCGCTTTGCTCGACATTTTTAATTCTAAGAGAGACAAAACTCAAATAGAATTTGAAAATCCAAGAAAATATTTTAAAGACTTGGTCTTCACTTGTTTTAATAAATTCACATATTTTTTTACTTTGCTTCTTATAACTTTCAGAAAGACAATTTTAGAGAAAAAATACAACCTTAAAAATTATTTTAGGATTTTTAAACACGTATACCTTTTAAATGTCTTCCTCTTCTTTCCTGACAACTTAAATCAATGTTCAAGTATTTTTTTTATTTTTATTATTGTAAAGAATAATAAATACATTTTAATTTAATTCTTCATTTTAGCTTCTGTTTTTTCGACGAAGAATATTTGTGAAATATTTCTTCAAACTTATTATGATTAAAATTCAAAACAATTATTCTGGCAAATCTAGAAAATCTGTAGAATCAAATTTAAATCTTATTTCAAAGTCTTTTGAATTTCTTTTAAAATTTTTGTTCTGGAAAATCTAGAAGAAATAATGATTTGTCTTTGTTAGAAATATAGCTTGGTCCAATTTGTTATATATTCTAACAACTTTGACTGACTTTTGTATTTTACATGAGTTATTATTTACACAAACATGGTGCAAAGTAATTCATGATTTGTTAAAAAATGTTAGTGGCTAGCTAGTAAAATGGGATATTGTGATTTTACAAGACTGTCTTAGAAGTGATCATTTGAAAATGTTCAATTTGAAAAATGTGCACTTAGAGAAAATATAAAAATAAAGTGTTGCATATTGATATTTATCTGTTTATATATATATATTTATTGTGAGAAATCATTAAGATGATCAGTGTTTCCACAAAGATAAATATCATTAATTATTAATAATAACATAGAGTTAAAGGTAAATTGAGCAAATTGGCTATTTCTGGCAATTTATTTAAGTGTGTATCAAACTGGTAGCCCTTCGCTTTAATCAGTACCCAAGAAGTAGCTCTTGGTTTTAAAAAGGTTGGTGACCCCTGCTGTAGAATATGCTACATATGTACAAAATAAACCACATGACGTTAGTACATCAGTCGAGGAAAATAATCAAACTACATAAATAACATACTGTAATTGGGTTTTGATATATATTTTTTTATCTTGATAGATTGAAAATTAACACAAACATTATCAAATAATTTATTCAGAAAATATAAATAACGACAAATAAAGTATATATACTATTAACCGCAACAGGTAATTGTAAAAAAACAAAAAAACAACAACATTATGATTTGTACAATTTCAGAATGTGTTTGTTCTATTTTTAAATAAAAAAAACAAGCTGAAGTTGTCTTTATTTTTAAGTTACCGTGCCGTGATTTTACCAGTCCGGCCCACTAGATTTTTCTCCATGTGGCCCCCGATCTAAAATGAGTTTGACACCCCTGGGTTATACGAAAAAATTTTTTTATTCTACCTTATCTTGTGTTCCATTAAACTGAACTGGCCTCAAACAGAGGGTTATGGTTAGGCTACCCCTAATCCATAGCTGGACTTAATGCCCAAAAAAGGGCGTCCGCCTATCTGTGATGTCACAATGTAGCCTTACTGCAAAACGCAGCAGGCATGAGCATTCAAAACTGCGCGGAAGCTCATGCCAAAATGCATGAACCTTATGACCTTATGACGCTTTGACATTGTTTTTAACACGAGTATCCAACATTTTAACAACAAATGCGGGTCGATCACGACAGTTAGGCAGTTGGAAACAGCTGATATCGGAGAGTTTATCTTGTCTCTTTCTTTTTCTTTGGCACACTTCCACTATAATGAAGTGCAAAAAGTGAACATTACTGTATTCTTCCTCTGTAGGAACACAAAGCCTACTGCATCCTTCCGCTGCATAGACTGTAAGGATCAAATCGCAAAGCTCCTGTGAACGGATCAAAATTATATTTTTAGTAAATTAATTTGAAATGAATAAATTAACAGAATAAATTATTCTAACTGAATAGTCAATTCTGATAGAATAATACAAAATTGTTGATGGATATAGAGAACATGCAAACCTTTTGTTAATTCAATCATCAATATTGAGATGCAACGATATGGTGAATTTGCAAACAGTTAAAATTTTGCACAAAGCAAACTATAGCCTGCTACCCAAAAACGTACAACAATTCTTCTCAACACATGAGGAGAAATTTAACCTCAGAAAAAATGTAACTTAAAACATGTGTATGCACGTACAACACTTAAAGCCACACTTATTAAGAACTTTCAGTTTTGGTTGATTTTGGCGGCGCCAGTGGACCAAAGCAGTAGTGTTTTGCCAGAAGAAAACCACATTTCCCATGAGGACTAGCACATATAGCGTCAAACTGACACGATGTCCACTGTAATATTGGCGCAAATATTACGGCGCTAATGGCTATGCTGATGTTAAATAGCAGACACTATCAAGAAATTATCTTGGATTGCGCTATAAACATGACGCTTCTACCAAGAATAGATTGGGGCGGACGCAGATCCGAAGCAAAGAAAGACTGGTGCGAGATTTTTTTTGAAGGAAGTAGTGGTGGCTGCTACCACGCAAATTTTCCGATATCTAACATTAGCATTATCATTTTGATTTGAGCATCGAAAGTCACTTGCTAGTTTTGGTCTGAAATCCCTCCTCGTCTTTGAGCTCATGCCAACGAGTGAAAGCCGGGGCAATGTATGTTGATCCTGACTGTTCTTTTATCCAGGTAAGCTCCGTTTTTCTTTTTTAGTCTCCTCAGACAAAACTTTTCGTTTCTTTGGTTGTTTTTGAGCGTCTGCCATGATAGCAGTAGTTGCACGTAAGCACGTAAGCGTTTGCATCGACTTCTGTCTTATTAACGAATGGGGGAAAGTGTGGCAGGGTTCCTCCCACCCTCCTCAAAGTCCCTAAGGGCCAGTGAGAGCGACACAGACCCCCTCAGGCCATGACAAAGGTGTCATTCAACTAGTTATCGTAACGTATCATCCGAAAAGTTATGAAAATATTTTATGGAGGTTGAAAAATTATTTAGTGCTGCTTTAAAACATTTAGTATATCAGTGTGTGGAATTAAATAATGGAATTGCTTTAGTAAAGAAATCAAACAATGTACTAATATGATCCAGTTTAAGAAACTGTTCAAACTACAAGTGTTCACAAAGTAAAAATAAGAAGAATCATGATAAACATTTTGAATTTACTGATAATTATTAATGTCCCTTTATGAAATACAACTTAGTTCATTTATTTATTAAAAAGAAATTAGAATGTTATTGTTTATTTAGCTCTGATTCTTCCTACTCCTTTTCAAACATGTTGAGAAGAGAAACTGTGATGTATCATGTTGTAACTGTATGCATGTTCTTAGACTTAGACTTAGACAAACTTTATTGATCCACAAGGGAAATTGTTCCACACAGTAGCTCAGTTTCAAAGAATGGAAAGGATAATGCAGGTATTAAGTAGACTAAAACATGTGTGGCTTGTGCAGCCCTTTGAGAGACTCGTGATTTAGGGCTATATAAATAAACTTTGATTTATTGATTGATTGATGATAAAAATGTACCATAATAGCAATATAAAATATAACATATACCGTATTTTTCGGATTATAAGTTGCAGTTTTTTTCATAGTTTGGCCGGGGGTGCGACTTACACTCAGGAGCGACTTATGTGTGAAATTATTAACACATTACCCTAAAATATCAAATAATATTATTTAGCTCATTCACGTAAGAGACTAGACGTATAAGATTTCATGGGATTTAGCGATTAGGAGTGACAGATTGTTTGGCAAACGTATAGCATGTTCTATATGTTATAGTTATTTGAATGACTCTTACCATAATATGTTACGTTAACATACCAGGCACGTTCTCAGTTGGTTATTTATGCCTCATATAACGTACACTTATTCAGCCTGTTGTTCACTATTCTTTATTTATTTTAAATTGCCTTTCAAATGTCTATTCTTGGTGTTGGATTTTATCAAATAAATTTCCCCCAAAAAATGCGACTTATACTCCAGTGCGACTTATATATGTTTTTTTCCTTCTTTATTATGCATTTTCGGCCGGTGCGACTTATACTCCGGTGCGACTTATACTCCGGTGCGACTTATACTCCGAAAAATACGGTACTATCTATATATCTATCTACCTTTGTTTACATTCAATAGCTTGGCGGCCTACAGCGTGTAGTGAAGCATGTTTACCTTACTAGCAAGCTTAAGTTATCAGAGAACAGAGGACTTAGGATGCTAATTTGACCATAACGATATCAATGAGCAGATAAGAAGACTGATGTGACAGAGTGAGTCCATCCTGTCATCTTAATGAGTAATGTGATGGCAAATGTCATTTTATGTGTCACTTTGCTGCCTCTAAACCAGGACTCCCTTGTAAAAGAAGTTATTAATCTCAGTGGGTTTTTTTTTCCTGGTTAAATAAAAAAAGAATAAACAAGCTGCTCTGGAATAGATGTTGACGTTGATATTTCTAGTCAAACAAATGCAATGTAGATGGAAATATGCTACGTAATTGTTCTGATAGACAAAGTGTATACTCCAGTGCGACTTATATATGTTTTTTTTCTTCTTTATTATGCCTTTTCAGCCGGTGCGACTTATACTCCGGAGCGACTTATACTCCGAAAAATACGGGTATGTAATATTTACATATTATATATACAGTATATAATATATACTGATATATTATATTATTATATTATATTATAATTTATATAATATATACAATATATAACAAATCCAAATTACCATGTACAATATTACAGTATATGTAACAGCTGCAGCAAAAAAAAAATATATCAATCAATCAATCAATCAATCAGTGTTTATTTATATAGCCCTAAATCACAAGTGTCTCAAAGGGCTGCACAAGCCACAACGACATCCTCGGTACAGAGCCCACATAAGGGCAAGGAAAAACTCACCCCAGTGGGACGTCGATGTGAATGACTATGAGAAACCTTGGAGAGGACCGCATATATGGGTAACCCCCCCCCCCTCTAGGGGAGACCGAATGCAATGGATGTCGAGTGGGTCTGACATAATATTGTGAGAGTCCAGTCCATAGTGGATCCAACATAATAGTAAGAGTCCAGTCCATAGTGGGGCAAGCAGGACACCATCCCGAGCGGAGACGGGTCAGCAGCACAGAGATGTTCCCAACCGATGCACAGGCGAGCGGTCCACCCCGGGTCTCGACTCTGTATATAATAATAATAAAAAAAAAAAAAAGTAAACCCAAATCATAAACCATAAACCTTAGAAGCGTGTGGGTCGTAACTTGGAAATTCTGCTGAGAACATAAATTGTTTTGTAATTTGCAAAAGGAGGTTGGTTCTCAGAAGGATATAGAATATCAGGTTAAAAGCTGGAAGAACAAATACAACGATAAAGTTGTTTATTCCAATAACCTCCCTTCGCAGACTGAATTTCCATCCAGACTATAGACCCCACAAGCCTTGTTTTGCGTCACATTCAAAGTAGTGCTTGTTTTTCTATAACATCCAGTTATAAACAGTTTTGGAAGAAAGCTTTGTTGCCCTTCGGGGCGTCACTTAAAGCGAGGGGGGGGGGGGGGGGGGGGGAGTAAAGTGCACTGCTCTTGAAACTGCCAGTGAAAGAAAGGGAGTGAGGCGAAGGAGGTCTAATGAAATATTTAAGATTTGGGCTAAATAGGGACTCTGAATAAAGTTTGCAACAAAAGGATTCTGCCGAGGGCCTCCATTGTCCGGGGGGGCCGAGCGGAAGCAGGGGCCAAGCTGCTACAGATGTGAGGAGGGCCCATATTGAGGCGGGATGTGTAGGCTCTGCTCACAGCTGTGTCGCCGCCGTCCCACCCCAGCCACCAGCCCCCTGCCTTTGTGCCCCTTTGTTTGGGCCACAGAGCGGCGATTTTACACCGAGATGATTGCACAGCAACGCCTTTGTGTCGCCAACAAGGAGGTCCCGCCTATTCTGCACCAAAATTCCTAACGTCTTGAACACAAACCTGCACTTTTAACCCATCTCTGGAATTATTTCATATTTTTCCAATGCCTAAGTGAAGAATCTACTTCCTGTGTGCTGATACGTCAGATGTTTTGGATAAGGGTGGGGGTCCTTCTCATCCGGGAACTGCCTATTTAGCGCCTAACTGCTTTTGATTAATGGCGTCCTCGTTCTATGCAACATATGCCACTTTAAAAGCCCAATAAGGGGAGCACAACTACTGATGTTTGTGAGTAATGATGTCATAAGGTCACAGGGAACAGTTCCCGCGCATAAAGGGTGAAATGAAGGAAAGACATGTTTCGTAAAGCGTCGTTAATCCCACATCTGCGAGTAAATCTGTTTCGGACATGTGTGTTTAACATCCAGCTGAGTGAGTTCCACAAATACTTGCCTAGGTTTTTGACGAGCTATAAAAATAGATTGTTCTTTATCTGTCAAACCTGACCTGACCTGACAAATCTGGACTCAAATCTTCTCCAAATGCTCGTTTAGACCTTTTAAATCTCCCGCCGTACGCTTTGAGACAAGTCCGGGCTTGAGGCTTGACAGCAATCATGGAGCATCTTTATCGTAACTCATAAATCAATGTCGGTCGGTGTTGTCAAAATACAAACACCGTTTCCATATGAGTTGGGAAATTGTGTTAGATGTAAATATAAACGGAATACAATGATTTGCAAATCCTTTTCAACCCATATTCAGTTGAATATGCTACAAAGACAACATATTTGATGTTCAAACTGATAAAGTTTTTTTGTTGTTGCAAATAATCATTAACTTTAGAATTTGATGCCAGCAACACGTGACAAAGAAGTTGGGAAAGGTGGCAATAAATACTGATAAAGTTGAGGAATGCCCATCAAACACTTATTTGGAACATCCCACAGGTGAACAGGCAAATTGGGAACAGGTGGGTGCCATGATTGGGTATAAAAGTAGATTCCATGAAATGCTCAGTCATTCACAAACAAGGATGGGGCGAGGGTCACCACTTTGTCAACAAATGCGTGAGCATTTGAACAGTTTAAGAAAAACCTTTCTCAACCAGCTATTGCAAGGAATTTAGGGATTTCACCATCTACGGTCTGTAGTATCATCAAATGTTTCAGAGAATCTGGAAAAATCACTGCACGTAAGCAGCTAAGCCTGTGACTTTCGATCCCTCAGGCTATACTGCATCAACAAGCGACATCAGTGTGTAAAGGATATCACCACATGGGCTCAGGAACACTTCAGAAACCCACTGTCAGTAACTACAGTTGGTCGCTACATCTGTAAGTGCAAGTTAAAACTCTCCTATGCAAGGCGAAAACCGTTTATCAACAACACCCAGAAACGCCGTCGGCTTCGCTGGGCCTGAGTTCATCTAAGATGGACTGATACAAAGTGGAAAAGTGTTCTGTGTTCTTGTTTTTGGAAACTGTGGACATCTTGTCCTCCGGACCAAAGAAGAAAAGAACCATCCGGATTGTTAAAGGCGCAAAGTTGAAAAGTCAGCATCTGTGATGGTATGGGGGTGTATCAGTGCCCAAGACCTGGGTAACTTACACATCTGTGAAGGCGCCAATAATGCTGAAAGGTACATACAGGTTTTGGAGCAACATATGTTGCCATCCAAGCAACGTTACCATGGACGCCCCTGCTTATTTCAGCAAGACAATGCCAAGCCACGTGTTGCATCAACGTAGCTTTATAGTAAAAGAGTGCGGGTACTAGACTGGCCTGCCTGTAGTCCAGACCTGTCTCCCATTGAAAATGTGTGGCCCATTATGAAGCCTAAAATACCACAACGGAAACCCCCGGACTGTTGAACAACTTAAGCTGTACATCAAGCAAGAATGGGAAAGAATTCCACCTGGGAAGCTTAAAGAATGTGTCTCCTCAGTTCCCAAACGTTTACTGAGTGTTGTTAAAAGGAAAGGCCATGTAACACAGTGGTGAACATGCCCTTTCCCAACTACTTTGGCACGTGTTGCAGCCATGAAATTCTAAGTTAATTATTATTTGAAAAAAAAAAAAAAAGTTTATGAGTTTGAACATCAAATATGTTGTCTTTGTAGTGCATTCAATTGAATATGGGTTGAAAAGGATTTGCAAATCATTGTATTCCGTTTATATTTACATCTAACACAATTTCCCAACTCATATGGAAACAGGGTTTGTATTATACAGCATACTGCGTGCAAACATGATAATTTCTGCTCTAATCAACGTTCATGCATGTTGCTCATTACAAGGATCACAAGAAAAAGAAGAGAATAATTCAATGAAGTCTACAGTAAAGAGACGTACTTCATCACCTCGCCTGGTTATTGCCTCCAACTCAATATATTACAACAACATTGCTGTTTACGGCAGACGAACTGCTTTACAGTAGAATAAAACATGACTGCTGTTGTTGTGTGTTGTTACCGCGCTGCGAGGACGTTAATGAAACTGCCTAACAATAAACCCACATAAGAAACCAATAACTCGCCCTTGATCATTCTACAGTTATAACGTGTTTGGGCAGCCACGCTGTTTATATTGTGGGAAAGCGGACGTGAATACAGGCTGTTGACACGTCACTCAGGTCCGCATGGAGCTGTAGGGGGCGTGGCTTCCAGCTCCGCCTGAATTTCGGGAGATTTTCGGGAGAAAATTTGTCCCGGGAGGTTTTCGGGAGAGGCGCTGAATTTCGGGAGTCTCCCGGAAAATCCGGGAGGGTTGGCAAGTATGGGTAAGAGTCATTCAAATAACTATAACATATAGAACATGCTATACATTTACCAAACAATCTGTCACTCTTGATCGCTAAATCCGATGAAATCTTATACGTCGAGTCTGGTCTCTTACGTGAATGAGCTAAATGATATTATTTGATATTTTACGGGAATGTGTTAATAATTTCACACATAAGTCACTCCTGAGTATAAGTCACACCCCCAGCCAAACTATGAAAAAAAACTGCGACTTATAGTCCGAAAAATACAGTAGTTGTTTCATTTGCAGGTTAAATGTGGTGACTTTCTAAATTTAGCCGATGGCGCCATTATGAAACAGCAACACAGTATCAGTGCAGGGTCAACACATCTAGTGAGTGTGCCACACACTCACTAAGGTGTCATTTACCCAGTGGCGGGCCGTGCGTTTCCCATCTAGGCCTTTAGTGATGTCCTACTTAGTCCGACTTCAATAAATACCTCTCAAAATACCATCATTTATGTCGCCACATGACCACGGCTTGTAAAATGCTATACAGGAACACACTTGCGCACTACTGAACATTCAGTGACGTGCGATGAGGTTGATGGCTGGTGAGGCACTGACTTCATCACAGTCAGATTTACAAACATATGAACCCTAAAGAGTATCTTATTCACCATTTGATTGGCAGCAGTTAACGGGTTATGTTTAAAAGCTCATACCAGCATTCTTCCCTGCTTGGCACTCAGCATCAAGGGTTGGAATTGGGGGTTAAATCACCAAAAATGATTCCCGGGCGCGGCGCCGCTGCTGCCCACTGCTGCCCACTGCTCCCCTCACCTCCCAGGGGGTGAACAAGGGGATGGGTCAAATGCAGACGACAAATTTCATTACACCTAGTGTGTGTGTGACAATCATTGGTACTTTAACTTAACTTTAACTTTACACATACAAACTGTAGCACACAAAAAAGCACATTTAATAAAAAAAACGTTATTATGGTCTTACCTTTACTTATAAATTAAGTCCACAACTAAAGCCCTCACTTCAACTTTCCAAGTGCAAGATTGAATCTATTTAAAAAAGTGTAACCGAGGGTTTATAAATGTCGCCTATACTGTATGAAACTACAAAATAACAAACACGGAGGCTCCAGTTTACACGAGGACCACTTTATTTACCTTCTTTCAAAAACCTACGCTCCATTCCGTGTCACATCGCGCTCTTAGCGCCTTCAAAATAAGAGCTCAAGGCATATACTGTATAACAGCGCATAACAGGAACTTAACATCATAAAGAGAAAAGCCCATGAAAATAGGTTACAAAAGTTATTTAATAAGAAGCCAAAAAGTACAAAAACAATAATGTTCGTGTTGGAGGAGTTGTGAATTAGATACACCTGCAGTCTGCAGGTGTACCTAATGTCGTGGCCCTGCAGTCATTCACAACTCCTCCAACACGAACATTATTGTTTTTGCACTTTTTGGCTTCTTATGAAATAACTTTTTTAAATAGATTCAATCTTGCACGTGGAAAGTTTAAGTGTGGGCTTTAGTTGATATTACAATTCTACGGCGGGGGTGCAGGAGGCGGGGCTACTGGAGCCTCAGCCAGTGCGTCTTTTGCAGCCGTTTTATGATCGTTCAGCACAAGAAATACGTTACACACATACAGTTGTTGACAAAATACACTGTACATTATATACCTCAGCTAACTAAACTATGGAAATGTATAATATAGTTCATATAGCAATACAGTCTCACTGCACAGCAGGCCAGCAGTTAGCCGAGTCCGGAATCCATGTTGAGGCACTGAGTGACGTGTCTCAACTGGCTGCTGATCACCGCACCGTCTCTTCTCAGTATTTGAACGGCAAATGTGAAAATTCAGCGATTTTGAATAAAGATAATCTAAAACTGGTGAAGTTAAATAGAAAATAACTCTATAGTATAATCACTGGATACATATAACAATTTAATTATTTTTTTTTCTTTTTACATTTTTTTTCTTTCCATGATGGCAGGTGAGGCCCAGCCCCACCTGCCTCTAGTGACTGCACGTCACTGTGAACATTGAATCAACTCAATTTGTCACTAGTGTACAAAAAGGGCTATTTTTTGGCGTATTTAAAAATCAATAAACCCGCATCGGACGTGGTACTGTCAAAACAAAAATAATTGTAAAAAACATATTGAATGTGAAAAAAGTTGAACCGTTATATCTGCCACCTAATCAACGTTTTGCTCTGCTACTTTGTTGGTTAAAAAGGTGAGTGCCGCTGATTTCTCCGCTGGCCGGGTATGGCTCCGGTGCCACTTTCTGCTTTCGTAAATCACAACTTGTGATTGGATACCGGGGAGTGACAAGTGAGTATCCAATCACAGTCACGTTCAACGTAAGGCTACTGTCAACAACTTGTGATCTGATGGGCTATCGCAACTGTCTGTTGACTGAATGTCCGTCAGTTCGTTAAACTGTACATCCGCCGCTATTGTTGGGTCAGAAGGCCTGAGGCAGAATTCATACAGCGCTGGCAACAAGCTAGCTGAATTGTGATTGGATAAAAGCTCTAACTTAAAAGAGCAACACTGTAACCTAATATGACATGAAGAGAATATGATGAATACTTTGATATACAGGTAAAAGCCAGTAAATTAGAATATTTTGAAAAACTTGATTTATTTCAGTAATTGCATTCAAAAGGTGTAACTTGTACATTATATTTATTCATTGCACACAGACTGATGCATTCAAATGTTTATTTCATTTAATTTTGATGATTTGAAGTGGCAACAAATGAAAATCCAAAATTCCGTGTGTCACAAAATTAGAATATTACTTAAGGCTAATACAAAAAAGGGATTTTTAGAAATGTTGGCCAACTGAAAAGTATGAAAATGAAAAATATGAGCATGTACGGCTGCGTTGACCCTGGATCTCAGGAAACAGAGTGGACCGACACCAGCTGGACTGCTGCTGAGTGGTCCAAAGTCATGTTTTCTGACGAAAGCAAATTTTGCATTTCCTTTGGAAATCGAGGTCCCAGAGTCTGGACAGGAGAGGCACAGGATCCACGTTGCCTGAAGTCTAGTGTAAAGTTTCCACCATCAGTGATGGTTTGGGGTGCCATGTCATCTGCTGGTGTCGGTCCACTCTGTTTCCTGAGATCCAGGGTCAACGCAGCCGTCTACCAGCAAGTTTTAGAGCACTTCATGCTTCCTGCTGCTGACCTGCTCTATGGAGATGGAGATTTCAAGTTCCAACAGGACTTGGCGCCTGCACACAGCGCAAAATCTACCCGTGCCTGGTTTACGGACCATGGTATTTCTGTTCTAAATTGGCCCGCCAACTCCCCTGACCTTAGCCCCATAGAAAATCTGTGGGGTATTGTGAAAAGGAAGATGCAGAATGCCAGACCCAAAAACGCAGAAGAGTTGAAGGCCACTATCAGAGCAACCTGGGCTCTCATAACACCTGAGCAGTGCCAGAAACTCATCGACTCCATGCCACGCCGCATTAACGCAGTAATTGAGGCAAAAGGAGCTCCAACCAAGTATTGAGTATTGTACATGCTCATATTTTTCATTTTCATACTTTTCAGTTGGCCAACATTTCTAAAAATCCCTTTTTTGTATTAGCCTTAAGTAATATTCTAATTTTGTGACACACGGAATTTTGGATTTTCATTTGTTGCCACTTCAAATCATCAAAATTAAATGAAATAAACATTTGAATGCATCAGTCTGTGTGCAATGAATAAATATAATGTACAAGTTACACCTTTTGAATGCAATTACTGAAATAAATCAAGTTTTTCAAAATATTCTAATTTACTGGCTTTAAGTCAATTAAAAATACAATGAACTTAAATCAATTAATGATCATGATTTATGATAGGCCAGCAGAGAAGGCCTTGCTGGCCCTGACGGCACACCACTGCATTTACCTATCACTGGGTTTTCCCGACAAATATCACGTGGTGCAAAGATGACGTAACTGAAAGTGGAATGTCTTATTGCCAATGAGCAATAAGACGTTGCTGTCACGTGGGGTGTTGCAGCTTGCTGCGGTTCGTTCTCTCAATGCAAAAGACGGCTCCGGACGAAGGCGTAAAAGTAGGATTGGATTTATTAACATAAATCACTCAACTACCAAAAACACAAACAACTCAACAAAAAAGGCAAGCGTGCCTAAAACACATGGAGCTACTATTTAGCAGAAGCTATGGCATGGACAAGGAAACTTACTTGGTCAGAAGGTGACGTAAACAGTGTGACATAATCAATGAAGCCAGGCCGACTGACTGGCAAAGGTAACTTAAATAATGCCTCTGATTAGTGCTCGGGAAGCAGGTGAGCGGGCGAGCACTAATCAGAGACAGGTGAACACAATAAGTCGCCATGGTGACAAAAACAAACATCCATCCATCCATCCATCCATCCATCTTCTTCCGCTTATCCGAGGTCGGGTCGCGGGGGAAGCAGCCTAAGCAGGGAAGCCCAGACTTCCCTCTCCCCAGCCACTTCGTCCAGCTCCTCCCGGGGGATCCCGAGGCGTTCCCAGGCCAGCCGGGAGACATAGTCTTCCCAACATGTCCTGGGTCTTCCCCGTGGCCTCCTACCGGTCGGACGTGCCCTAAACACCTCCCTAGGGAGGCGTTCGGGTGGCATCCTGACCAGATGCCCGAACCACCTCATCTGGCTCCTCTCGATGTGGAGGAGCAGCGGCTTTACTTTGAGCTCCCCCCGGATGACAGAGCTTCTCACCCTATCTCTAAGGGAGAGCCCCGCCACCCGGCAGAGGAAACTCATTTCGGCCGATTGTTCCCGTGATCTTGTCCTTTTGGTCATAACCCAAAGCTCATGACCATAGGTGAGGATGGGAACGTAGATCGACCGGTAAATTGAGAGCTTTGCCTTCCGGCTCAGCTCCTTCTTCACCACAACGGATCGATACAGCGTCCGCATTACTGAAGACGCCGCACCAATCCACCTGTCGATCTCACGATCCACTCTTCCCTCACTCGTGAACAAGATAGTACTTGAACGAGGTACTTGAACTCCTCCACTTGGGGCAAAATCTCCTCCCCAACCTGGAGATGGCACTCCACCCCTTTCCGGGTGAGAACCATGGACTCGGACTTGGAGGTGCTTATTCCCATCCCAGTCGCTTTACACTCGGCTGCGAACCGATCCAGTGAGAGATGAAGATCTTGGCCAGATGAAGCCATCAGGACCACATCATCTGCAAAAAGCAGAGACCTAATCCTGCAGCCACCAAACCAGATACCCTCAACGCCCTGACTGCGCCTAGAAATTCTGTCCATAAAGGTTATGAACAGAATCGGTGACAAAGGGCAGCCTTGGCGGAGTCCAACCCTCACTGGAAACGGGTTCGACTTACTGCCAGCAATGCGGACCAAGCTCTGACACTGATTATACAGGGAGCGAACCGCCACATTAAGACAGTCCGTTACCCCATACTCTCTGAGCACTCCCCACAGGACTTCCCGGGGTACACGGTCGAATGCCTTCTCCAAGTCCACAAAGCACATGTAGACTGGTTGGGCAAACTCCCATGCACCCTCAAGGACCCTGCCGAGAGTATAGAGCTGGTCCACAGTTCCACGACCAGGACGAAAACCACACTGTTCCTCCTGAATCCGAGGTTCGACTATCCGGCGTAGCCTCCTCTCCAGTACACCTGAATAGACCTTACCGGGAAGGCTGAGGAGTGTGATCCCACGATAGTTGAAACATACCCTCCGGTTCCCCTTCTTAAAGAGAGGAACCACCACCCCGGTCTGCCAAAAACAAACAAGGAAGCCTAAACGGGAACTAAAGAAGTCCAAAACTAACAGAACATAACGAAACAAAACATGATCCGGACCACGGATCATGACAGTTGCTGAGCGCACCTCCGGGAGCGCGCCGAGCGTGTGCCAGTCTGGCTGCAGCAAGCAGCTGCAATCAATCGGCAGCAATCAGCGCACCTGTCACTGATCAGAGGACCTGCCTTCATAAGCCTGCACAACCTGCTATCCCGTGCCAGATTGTAGTCATCTAACCATACAGACCTTCTCCACTGGAATGCTCACTAAGCCCCACTGGGCCTGAGGCTGGCAAGTCAGGCAGCATGCCGGACTTGATACAAACCAGACGAATGACCAGCTAACCTGTCCACTTCCCCCCCTTTTTTTTTTTTGTTCCTCTTTCCTGGGAGCTTGTGTGTGTGTCCTTCACAAAGACCTGTCAGCTTTAATGGCCTGTCGGGTGAGTGGGCTGCTGTAGCCCTCTCCAGAAGAGAGCCCGGCAAAGAAAGGCTGGTGGTCAGATAATGCAGCTTAATGTTCTTTTAAAAAAGGTTGGGGGGACAATTAAGAGAGTGTTTCCCATGCTTCTCCCCCCAGCGGTGCGTGGCTGCCTGTGCAGTAGCTCATCTGTTTGATGGACTCTGAATGCATCTTATTGATGGGGGTCAGAGATTAGAAGCAGCAATGCGAGGGGAACTTGCTGAAAAGGAGGGTCCCACACGGTGGCCACAATGCGAGACAAGGACACACACACACACACACACACACACACACACACACACATACACGTCACTAACAGCTCGTCCACTTGTCCCTTCTGTGAATGGAATTCGTTAAAGTCCAATGAGGGATTGAGAGCTGCATGTCCTCATAACATAAATGACATACCAGGAGCATCAAAAGATGGCTCTTATGGTTTTTGTTTGTTATTCAGCTAACCCCGACATATACAGTGGAACGCGTTATTCACCAATATACTCATTTTCTTGTTGTTGTTCTTTCAGATTCCAATACACTTTCCCATTCTAATCAACATAGGTAACAAGCCTTTGCATAGTGCAGTTAATTTTTTAATAAATATACTCATGTGTTGGCCCTGTGATGAGGTGGTGACTTGTTCCAGGGTGTACCCCGCCTTCCGGACGAATGCAGCTGAGATGGGCTCCAGCACCCCCCGCTACCCCAAAAGGGACAAGCGGTAGGGAATGGATGAATCTGTGATGTTAAAGTTAAAGTACCAATGATAGTCACACACACACTAGGTGTGGCGAAATTATTCTCTGCATTTGACCCATCACCCTTGATCACCCCCTGGGAGGTGAGGGGAGCAGTGGGCAGCAGCGGTGGCCGCACCCGGAAATCATTTTTGGTGATTTAACCCCCAATTTCAACCCTTGATGCTGAGTGCCAAGCAGGGAGGTAATTGGTCCCATTTTTTATAGTCTTTGGTATGACTTGGCCAGGGTTTGAACTCACGACCTACCGATCTCAGGGCGGACACTCTAACCACTAGGCCACTGAATTGGTTGTACCACAATGTAATTCCATTGGCACATGAGGCCCCGCCTCACCTGCCTCCCCTGACTGCACGTCACTGATATGTATATAAATTAAAAAAAGAGTTTAAACGACGTCCCTCTTGTCTGTGCTGTCTCCTCCTCCTGTACATGTAACACGTTTATCCTTTTTACAATTTGAACGGTTCGTACAACCAAAAACAACATAAATGGCGTCTAGTTCACTTGAGACCTCCGATTTCGGGAGGGGGGGGTTTGGGGGGGGGGCGTGGTTGGGGCATGGTTAAGAGGGGAGGAGTATATTTACAAGTATTTCAATATATATATATATATATATATATATATATATATATATATATATATATATATATGTATATATATATATAAGAAATACTTGACAAAATACTAAGTCAAGTATTTCATATATATATATATATATATATATATATATATATATATATATATATATATATATATATATATATATATATATATATATAAATATATACATATATATATATTAGAGATGCGCGGTTTGCGGGCACAACCGCGGAGTCCGCGGATTATCCGCGGATCGGGCGGATGAAATTAAAAAAAACTAGATTTTATACGCGGGTCGGGTCGGGCGGTTGAAAAAAAAAAAAAAAGATTTTAAATAGATTCAGGCGAGTGGCAGTTAAACCAATTCGGAAATATATATACATAGTTAAATGTTGTTACCCACATACGAAAAACGAGCAGGCACCTGCAGCATATGCCACAACAGAAGAAAAAAAAAAAAAAGAGATGGACACTTTTACGGAGCGGAGAAGGGACGACTCGCCGGGGTCTGGGACCGAGGCCCCTTCCCCCGAGAGGGCCCCACCGGGAGCCGTAGCTGAGGCGATCCGCGAGAAGGGCCCGACGCACGTCCAGGGTCACCACCGCGCCCACCGCACCGACACCCCGCTTCGTCCGCCTTCGCCGCGGCCGGCGTCACGCGCAGCAGGTAAGCAGCTTACCTGCCCGCCACCCCCGTGGCCGGGGGCTCGTAACAGGGGTCACTCCGCGCGCTCCGCCCGCGAAGCTTACCTGCCCGCCACCCCCGTTGCCGGGGGCGCGTAACAGGGGTCACTCCGCGCGCAGTGCGCTCACGAAAGGGGTGGGGCTCACCCTGGTTGATATAGACAGCAGCAGGACGGTGGCCATGGAAGTCGGAACCCGCTAAGGAGTGTGTAACAACCCACCTGCCGAATCAACTAGCCCTGAAAATGGATGGCGCTGGAGCGTCGGCACCATACCCGGCCGTCGCCGGCAGCGAGACGCGCTTGGAGGTGCGCTCAGCGCGGCTCCCATATGATTGCGCACTGGTGTGCGTCTGGGCCGTGACAGCGTGGCACGCGAATGTCTGTACTGCATTGGATCAGTCTCCTTTCTTTAACAGGCAAAAGCTTTATAACCTCACTAATGCCTTGCATCGTCTATATTAGATATATAACAACGGGCGGGTGCGGGCTGATTAAATGTTAGGTCGGGTGGATGGCGGATGGTTGACGACTTTCTGATGCGGTTGCGGATGAAATAATTGCCTATCCGCGCATCTCTAATATATATACATATATATATATATATATATATATATACAGTATATATATATATATATATAAGAAATACTTGATTTTCAGTGAATTCTAGCTATAAATATATATTTATTTTATTATATATTTATATATATATATATATATATATATATATATACTGTATATATATATATATATATATATATATATATATATATATATATATATATATATACATATATATATATATATAAAATAAATACTTGAATTTCAGTGTTCATTTATTTACACATATACACACACATAACACTCATCTACTCATTGTTGAGTTAAGGGTTGAATTGTCCATCCTTGTTCTATTCTCTGTCACTATTTTTCTAACCATGCTGAACACCCTCTCTGATGATGCATTGCTGTGTGGCACGCACAAAAGTGCTTTCATCAAATGCACTAGATGGCAGTATTGTCCTGTTTAAGAGTGTCACAACATTGCTGTTTACGGCAGACGAACTGCTTTACGGTAGACAAAAACATGACTACTGTTGTTGTGTGTTGTTGCCGCGCTGGGAGGACGTTAATGAAACTGCCAAACAATAAACCCATATAAGAAACCAAGAACTCGCCCTCGATCATTCTACAGTTATGACGTGATCGGGCAGGTACGCTGTTTATATTGTGGGTTAGCAGACTCAGGTCCATGCGGACCTGAGTCCTGAATTTCGGGAGATTTTCGGGAAAAAATTTGTCCCGGGAGGTTTTCGGGAGAGGCGCTGAATTTCGGGAGTCTCCCGGAAAATCCGGGAGGGTTGGCAAGTATGGTCTAGTACCCATTGAGAACCGATGCTGTTTGGACCACCACACATTTTTAATGAGCTGCACATGAGCCACATGTGATGTCATGTAAATCCAAGCGATACACGGAAAAACCTCATTCAAATAGGGCGGTCTGCACCACTTTTGCACTTATCAATTGTACACACAGTCTTAGTAAATCACCTGCAACGCGCCTACCGATAGTACAAACAAATGTATAGTTTGCACATGCTATTTAGCACTTCTTAACAGATCAGGCTCCCAATGAATTCTTATTTCTTCCCCCATCATTTGTTGTTGCTGTGTGTTTTTAAAAGTGCTCCACCAGAGGCTGTGCGTGGACAGTTGTAAGACACCCAACCTACAGAGAGACAGAGAGCGGTAGGTCAAGGAGAGAGCATGGGTTTTGTTTGCATCCATCTCATGATTTTAATGAACGCATCTGAAACCAAGAAAGAAAAGAATCCAATTAAGTGAGAGGTGTTTTTATTGTATTTTTTTTTGTCCTGTCTTTGCAATTAGTAGCAAGCTCCAAAAAACTCCCTTAAGTACCTTTTGGGTTGTTTTGTTGTCGACCATATCATTAGGCTGAAATGATCCGCCCAGGTGCCGCACGTCTCAATACATTGAGTAAAGATATAAAGAAAAGAAAAAACCCTGGAACTCACTCTCTAGCTCATAGAGCAGCACATAAGTGTGTCCTTGAAAGCTGTCAATCAAGACACGTCCAGTAGAGTTCAATCTAGGTCATCAAATCAATGGATTTCTAATATCAGGGAAATATAATTCTTGCCTGTCTTAAGTAAGCAAAAACTGGGAACTGACTCAGTCAATCAAAAACCTTTAAAGGGGAACATTATCACAATTTCAGAATGGTTAAAACCATTAAAAATCAGTTCCCAGTGGCTTATTATATTTTTAAAAGATTTTTTCAAAATTTTATCCATCACGCAATATCCCTAAAAAAAGCTTCAAAGTGCCTGATTTTAACCATCGTTATATACACCCGTCCATTTTCCTGTGACGTCACATAGTGAAGCCAACACAAACAAGCAAGCTATAGCGACATTAGCTCGGATTCAGACTCGGATTTCAGCGGCTTAAGCGATTCAACAAATTACGAATGTATTGAAACGGATGGTTGTAGTGTGGAGGCAGGTAGCGAAAACGAAATTGAAGAAGAAACTGAAGCTATTGAGCCATATCGGTTTGAACCGTATGCAAACGAAACCGACGAAAACGACACGACAGCCAGCGACACGGGAGAAAGCGAGGACGAATTCGGCGATCGCCTTCTAACCAACGATTGGTATGTGTTTGTTGGGCAATAAAGAAAACTAACAACTATGAACTAGGTTTACAGCATATGAAATACATTTGGCAACAACATGCACTTTGAGAGTGCAGACAGCCCAATTTTCATCAATTAATATATTCTGTAGACATACCCTCATCCGCGCTCTTTTCCTGAAAGATGATCTGTCCAGTTTTGGAGTTGATGTCAGCAGGCCAGGGAAGCTAGGGTCGATAGGGGGTTTAGCTCGCTCGTCTGCGGGAACAAACTGCCGCCATTGCTTGCTGTGCTACCGAGGTCCTTTGTCCCTGAATTGCTCACACACTCCGGCAGATTCAATGGGGGTCTGGCGGCAGATTTCTTTGACTTTATCGTTGGAAATGCATCTGCTTTGAGTGTCGCAGGATATCCACACATTCTTGCCATCTCTGTCGTAGCATAGCTTTCGTCGGTAAAGTGTGCGGAACAAACGTCCAATTTCTTGCCACTTTCGCATCTTTGGGCCACTGGTGCAACTTGAATCCGTCCCTGTTCGTGTTGTTACACCCTCCGACAACACACCGACGAGGCATGATGTCTCCAAGGTACGGAAAACAGTCGAAAAAACGGAAAATAACAGAGCTGATTTGACTCGGTGTTTGAGAAAATGGCGGATTGCTTCCTGATTTGACGCCACGTCATTAGAAAGGCGTTTAATTCGCCAAAATTCACCCATTTAGAGTTCGTAAATCGGTTAAAAAATATATGGTCTTTTTTCTGCAACATCAAGGTATATATTGACGCTTACATAGGTCTGGTGATAATGTTCCCCTTTAAATCGTGTTTTGCGGTAACTGGCAGTACGACGACTTAAAGTATCATTGTAATTTAAGTCACATTGTTGGTGCTCTATCACAGTGTGTTTCAACCACTGCGCCATGGCACACTAGTGTACCGTGAGATATTGTCTGGAGTGCCGTGGGAGATTATGTAATTTCACCTAATTGGGTTAAAAATATTTTTTGCAAACCAGTTATTATAATCCGCAAATGTGCCGTTGTTGAGTGTCTGTACTGTCTAGAGATCGGCAGCCAACTGGCTGCAATGTAAACAAAAACAGAATGCTGGACGACAGCAAAGACTTGCAGCGTGTGTAGCTAAGAGGGCGTCCACAAAGAACATCCGTACATGACATGACAATCAACAACAAAATAGGAGCGCAAGACAAGAACTAAAAGTGTCAGTGGTTCTTAACCTTGTTGGAGGTACCGAACCACATGAGTTTCATATGCGCATTCACCGAACCCTTCTTAAGTGAAAAATAAAATGTTGTTTTTTCAAATTCAAGACAAGGTTATATGTTTTTGGTAACACTTTAGTATGGGGAATATATTCTAAGTAACAAAGACTTAATTTAGAGTTTTTTTTGGACACTAGGGGAACATATTCTAAGTAACAAAGACTTAATTTAGAGTTATTTGGTTAGGGTTAGGGTTAGAGGGTTATGGCCAGGGTTAGAGGGTTAGGGTTATATTAAGGCCATGCCGAATAAGGCATTAATAAGTACTTAATAATGACTAGTTAAGAGCCAATATGTTGCTAATTTGCATGTTAATAAGCAACTAATTAATGGTGAATATGTTCCCCATACTAAAGTGTTACCATGTTTTTTTACTGGTGCACAAAATGAACCGTGCATGAACATCACCTTGTTCAAACAACAAAACCAACACAGTGCATAAACTCACAACAAATTACACACCTGCAAATCAGTCTGACTTCTGCTGTTGCCGTATCCGTAATACGCCGATAGGGAGAAGTTTTTATTTACACGATGAATCGGGTGTGTCTTGACCTCCGCCGAACCCCTGAGGCCGACTCACCGAACCCCTAGGGTTCGACCAGATTACGAACCACTGCACTACACACAGGAAAACACTAAAAAAAATTGTCGTGATGTGACAGGTCGTGACAGTACACCTACTTTGAGACGAGAGCTATAGTGATGCATTGTTGGTTATGGTTTGAATTCATATCAATTGCGAGAATGACTTTTTACTGTCAATATCGGCTGCTGAGTTTCATTTTTCCATGATTTCTGCTGGTGGTGTGCCTCAGAATTTTTTCGATGAAAAAAATGTGCCTTGGCTTAGAAAAGGTTGAAAAACATTGCACTATCAAGACAAAATCATTACAACTCATTGTCCATTGACCACTTTATGAGCTACCATGACCTGTTAAACTTCCCACTCCAACACACACACATCATGACACACTCCCTTACGCTGGGAATCTGAGAGTGGGGCAGCTGCTGTCAGCCGAGCAGGGAGGGGTGATGAGTGGAGCATGGGAAGGACTCGGGTTCGCCCCGTTAATAACACACAAGTGGCCCTGGCCGGTGTGGTCACTTCGTTATTAATGTGCTACCACACTCCTGGCATCTGACCCCAGGATACATTCCTGGTGTAATGGGCAGCAGCTGGGCCGGGGTTTCCGGCTGCGGGCGGGAGGCAGGGAGGGGCAGGGGGGGGACAGCTGAGACCAGGCAGACATGGTGCAGTGTGGGGGAACACCCATCATTATTACCCCCTTGGCTGCTCTCTCCTTAAACGGAAACAGCAGTGTTTTGGATTTTTGCCTATAGTTCATAATCATTATGAAAGACAAGAAGACAAAAGTTTTTTGTTATTTTCTTGCTCTGTAACATATAAAAATGGGCTCGTTTTTTTGTTGCTAGCAATGCAGCTAATGGGAGCTATCAATTCTACCTCTAAATCACTTTAAAATGCATTAAAAAATCGTCACCAATACTTTATTTACGTTCTGTAACCCGTATAATAACCAAGCTGTAGCGACATTGTTATTGTATTAGCGAACGCAGAGGAACTGTTTTTCTAGCTTAGTAACACATCAGCGTGCTTTGGTATTAGCCGTAAAAGCTAACTAAGGCAAGAGATATGTTAGCTTCTACGTCAACACGAAACACGTTTGAGTTTGTAATGCACAAAAGTGCGATACAACACCAATCTACACTGACTGAAAAACGTGAACAATCATATTACAGTATCTGTAAAGTATTAGCCCAGATTTCATATTTTGTTTGCACACAGCTAGCTCGACAGCGTAGTTGTACTAACAAGCCTAGTGTGCTGCGTGTATCAAGATCAATATTTAAAGTGTGACTCATTCGATGGACAAGTTGTGTGTTTGGTCCAGCTGGCCGGGGGCGGGGGTTTTTTCAGTTTATTTGGCTAAGCAGTCCATTTATGTTGAAATAGCTTGGCTCCAACTTCCACATTTATAGAGTCGTGACATCACGTTCACCTCTCACTCTTCCTATGCGCTTGCTTCTAGAAGCATCCTCCATAAAGTCCGATTCAAAAAGTATAAGGTTGTAAATCCTCATTTGTCCAAAAATGTTCGTCTTTGTTGTTTGTTACCAAGTCTGCCATGATTACAACACACTCGTGTTTGACTCCGGAGGTGTGTACACAAGTTGTTTCCAGAAGTCGGACGGGCGCTGCACCAAAGAATTTGTTCCGTCAATGATTAAAATTACAAAACTACGTTAAATATTGTATATATTATATATTGTTATGAACGTGTCTGTTACTAAATTATATATTCACTTGTGTGTATTTAAAACGATTGAAGGTTTTGAAGTTGTTTTTGAGGGCTCTGAAGGCTACAACGGTCATTAGTCGCATCTTCAAAGCGCTTTTTATTATCTTATCGTCTTTAAAAAAAAAACACCAAAAAAAACGTGTGTTTTTGTCCCTCATAATGATTGTGAGCGACAGACAAAATTCTAAAAAAAAAATTGCAGTTCCCCTTTCAGCAAGCAATAATATTGTATTGTCTGATGATAGACGTTTAAATTAGATTATTTAGGATGACTGCTTATTGCTCTTACTTTGAGGAGCATGTCGATTAGATACAAGGATCTAGTATATTTTCTTTTTTTTCCTTATTATTTATTTATTTTTTTCATATTTTCCAATATATACTATGTGAATGAATGTGTACTTTAAATGAGATTATTAATCTCATATACATGAATTAATGTCAGGCCTAATCTGGTTGGTGTTTTGTAAAACACATTCTCTGCTTTCTCCTTTTCAACCGCCCCAATTAGGCAAAATTAAACAAAATTGTAGTCGCGTTCTAACAGTTACATATTCGGCACCAAATGTTGGAAAAAAATGTATAATATAATATTGGACAAAATTGCTATGGTATGAAAAGGAGTAGGATTAAATAAGCTCTGCTTCTTCCTACTCTTTTTCAGACGTGCTGTAATGAAACAACTGCAAATGTGCGATGCGTTACATTGTATCGTATGCATCTTCCAAATAAACCGAAACTGAACTGAACTGATGTTACTGTTAAAATGTAATATTAGCACCATAGATACCAAGCATACCCATGCTTGTGTTGCTCATGTTGTTGTCCCTTTGGTCCAATTCTTCATGTTACGTTGTTGTACGGGATGTATGCCAAATATTACTTTGAAGTGCAGAGTTACAATTGAGGCTATATTAAAATGGACAAATTGCACAAGAGCGCTTCTTGGAACCACGCACTCTGTCCGAGACAGGCTTGGACGAACACGTCTCATTAGCATTAAAGCTACGGACATATTAGGACTTACTAAAAGCACTTTTTGTCAATATCAAGGCTAGATTTTAACCAACACAGTTCTAGTACACCAGTATCTTACCTAAAGCCCCGTTTACACCAAACGTTAACTGTGTCCACACACAACAATGCCACCGTTTAAGACCCCCTCCACACTCCGTCTGCCGGCGAAACCAGTGTTGCTTTCTGTGCAAGTTCTTAAAATTAACTTATCTGAACAATATCCAGTGTTGTGGTATTTCAATTAACTGGAATCCAGTGTGCTGTGGGGCTCTATTGTAGTGAATCACACCTGAGCCATCATAAATTAATCAAATCTTTATTAGACACGTAAACAATGTGATAAAGAACATTTGACATCAATCAATCTAGGGATCTAGATATCTGGTCAGGACACGCCTCACTCTTTTGCCTTCACCTTCATCGTCCATTCCTTTTTGGTGACTTTATATACTCTGGACCGAGACGTTGAGTCCACGACATACATGGCGGGCAATAACTTTATTATACAGTCTGCTTTGCCAGTCCGAATGCATTCGCCGTTTTCCGTAGTCTTCCCTCGACGGCCAGGTAATACAAAGTACACGCTACCTTTTTTATCACATCCATGGGAGCTCGCATTCTCGTTGTCTCTCCTTCGACGAATGGACAAAGTTTTTCGCTAAGTAGAATCCCAGCTGACCTGAACATTGGAAAATTCTCTTGCCGTCTGAGAAGTGTTGTATCCCAAATAGCTGCAGTCGCTTTCTTGTAAGGTGTTCATGTGTGATTTCCACAAGCGTTTGTACAGATGGAAGGAGAAACACGGGCATGTCTGGATGACTCGCCTTCATATTTCCAGTGGTTAGCTCAGAGTTACGAAACCGCTTTATTATGAATCTGGCTGTGGCACGTTCTTTCTGACATCACTTCCTGTGTGGCCGCGGTCTTTCTGGCGTCACTTCCTCTCCGAACTCACTTTGTAAACGATCGATGAGTCCATACCACACTTACCCGTGTAAAAATGTGTCTGAGGAGGGGGACCTTAAACGCTGGTTTAGTGTGGCTGAAACAAGGCTTATGCTAAATAATTATTCGTTTAAGGGTTAAACGACTTAGTGTAGACATGGCCTAAGACTTCATTTACGACAGAAATAAAGCTGAAGTGAGCTGTTGAAATGCTGACATGCTATAATTAGAACATTATATGTTTAATTGTATGCGTGCAAAAGAACAGACGCTTTACCTGCACAAACATAAAAGCCCCTACAAACCCCCTTGAGTCAATGAGCCGGTGTTTTGGAGTCATTTTTTGGGAAAAAGCCCAATGTGGTCACTTCGACTGCCAGAAATCCTTTTAATATTTTTTCAAACACCCTCTTCATGTGTGCAATTGCACAGCAAAAGTTCACACATTCACACACACACACATACACACACACACAAACGTACAAGCCTCAGCCTTGGCCGGCGACCAAGCGGCTGGAGTGGCGTTGGCTGGAGACCGTGAGAAACAAGGGGGCGACACCCGAATGTCATCACAGCTGCAAAAAAGAAGTGCTGAGCAGAAAAGCCAAATTAGAGAAATATGCACCCCGAGGCCTCCCGGCAATGAAAACAGAGCTGCTGTTGACTGGCTGCTGCTCGGGGAGCGCATGCAGTTACTTTGAGCATTGGACTCCAGCTGCTGGCACACATCAGCGCGCACGTGTGGGGGCGACTCTGGGGGATATCCTCAGAATGCAAAATAAAACATCAACCAGTATAGGCCCCCAAAGCCCTCATGTGTCTGAGTTTGCTAACAATATATACATATTTAACAACATATACTGTATATGTGAAAATACACCAACAAGATTAGTATTATAAACATTAGTATTAGTCAAAATTTCGCGGCACATGCGCAATCCATCATTCCATCCACAGCAAGCGCCGCCGGCAGCTCCGCTAAGACCGCCCCGGGACACGACCCTGCTCGCTCTTCCCGCAATCGACAATCAGCGCACCTGGATCTGATGAGGGCCGACGCCATGAAGACCAGCGGACCCGAAGATCCAGTGCCGGAACATAGTTCACTGTTTCACAGTAATCATCACGTCTCTGCCTCGTTACCTGCTCTCTGTGCTTTCCCTCTGCCCTTTTCTTACATGTCCTCTGTGTTCCCCGTAGTATTCCTGTGATCGAGCTGTACGCCTCGTTTCTTTAGACTTCCCTCCGGATTTTGGACCGCTTCCCTCGATCCTCGACCCCCGCTTGGACACGGACCTCGACGCCTCTCTCCGGCCCTCGACCCCCTCGCCTGCTCACGGACTTCCTTCTTGCCCGGCCCCTCTGGACTTTTGGACAATTCATCCAACACGCACAAACAACCAACACTGGTAACATCCACCAATCCATTGTCTACCGCTTGTCCCTTTTGGGGTCGCGGGGGGTGCTAGAGCCTATCTCAGGTACATTTACATTGCTAATTCCTCACATCGTCTTACCTCATACCAAAGACTATAAAAATGGGACCCATTACCTCCCTGCTTGGCATTCAGCATCAAGGCTTGTAATTAGGGGTTAAATCACCAGAAATGATTCCCGGGCGCGGCACCGCTGCTGCCCATTGCTCCCCTCACCTCCCAGGGGGTGAACAAGGGGATGGGTCAAATGCAGAGGACAAATTTCACCACACCTAGTGTGTGTGTGACAATCATTGGTACTTTAACTTAACTTTTTAACACTTCCCAACACATAATTAGGCTCAATAAACCTGTTGAGCTTTATCCTGTCGATGTGTCGTCTCCTTCCCCCGTCAAGGGTAACACAAAAAGTGGCCTAGTGGTTAGAGTGTCCGCCCTGAGATCGGTAGGTTGTGAGTTCAAACCCCGGCCAAGTCATACCAAAGACTATAAAAATGGGATCCAATACCTCCCTGCTTGATACTCAGCATCAAGGGTTGGAATTGGGGGTTAAATCACCAAAAATTATTCCCGGGCGCAGCCACACCGCTGCTGCTCACTGCTCCCTTCACTTCCCTTATGGGTCAAATGCAGAGAATAATTTCGCCACACCTCGTGTGTGTGTGACAATCATTGGTACTTTAACTTTTTAACTTTTTAAGTGATATTGCCCTAGGTATTGATGTTATTATCGTTTGGATACATCCACCCAACTCTAATATTTGCACTGCAACTGGTAAGGCTTTTTTTCCTCTATCAAACAGAACGGTTGTTTCCTGCATGGCACTAGAGGAAAACTATGCAATTGTCTACAAGTACTAATATATTTATATGCACAGGTGTGTGGCTGTTTGTATAAGCAAGTGCATGGCGTTAAGAAGGCTTAAGGGGGGAAGGTTGGGAAAGTTGGAGAGTGCCAGCAGGTAGACGGACGGCTGCAAGGGGAGGTTGCTTTGTGGTCTTGGGGGGCGTGAGCCATGTGACCTTAAGAAGGCGGATGAAGGGAAGGGGTGTGCAGGGAGTGCGAGAGGGCCCGCGCCTGTGCCTTTCAAGGTGTGTTATTTGTTCAAGGCTGTCCAAACATTTACAGAGCGCTGGCAGCCTAGGAATGCAGAGGCTGGGCCGAGGCGGAGAGCAGCAGCCGTGGGAAACCGCTGCTCTCCTCAACCTCTGCGCACTCGTTCGCCCTCAGGCGCAGTATCAACACAGACAGTGCCAGAGATGTGTGGGCCTGATAGTGACAGGTCCCGTCAGCAGCAGTCGCACGCACACACACGCACGCGCACGCACACACGCGTGCACACACGTGGTTGCAGCCAGCAGGCACGCTGCCTGGCTGGCTGCCTCGCATGCAGAATGACACACATTAACAGGGAAAGGCAGCAGGCTGACACATGCTCAATTAGTCATACAGGAATATTATCATTTAACTGGATGAAAGCCGAGTCAAAACTACTGTTTATCGGTACCAATACAATCACAAGAGAATACAAATCATTAAATGGTGTGTTCAATTTGCTGATCATGATTAAAATCAGGACAAAACACAGAATATGCATTTAGGCTAAATCTAATTTTGTTACAAACTTACTTGTGAAAAAAAAAAAAAAAAGAAAAAAAAAAAAAAAAAAATATATATATATATATATATATATATATATATATATATATATATATATATATATATATATATATATATATATATGTAAAGAAGAAGAACTTGTAAAGAACATAATGTCATGGCTGTCTTGGGTTTCCAATCATTTCTACAACTCGTATTTTTTTGTGATAGAGTGATTGGAGCACATACTTGTTGGTCACAAAAAACCTTCATGAAGTTTGGTTCTTTTATGAATTTATTATGAGTCTACTGAAAATGTGACCAAATCTGCTACATACAGCAATGTTAATATTTGGTTACATGTCCTTTGGCAAGTTTCACTGCAATAAGGCACTTTTGGTAGCCATCTACAAGCTTCTGCTTGAATTTTTGACCACTCCTCTTGACAAAATTGGTGCAGTTCAGCTAAATTTGTTTTCTGACATGGACTTGTTTCTTCAGCATTGTCCACACGTTTAAGTCAGGACTGTGGGAAGGCCATTCTAAAACCTTAATTCTAGCCTGATTTAGCCATTTCTTTACCACTTTTGACGTGTGTTTGGGGTCATTGTCTACCAGGAATTGATTAACGTGGACCCCGACTTAAACAAGTTGAAAAACATATTCGGGTGTTACCATTTAGTGGTCAATTGTACGGAATATGTACTGAACTGTGCAATCTACTAATAAAACTTTCAATCAATCAATTGTCCTGTTTGAACACCCAACTGCGCCCAAAACCAACCTTCGGGCTGATGATTTTAGGTTGTCCTGAAGAATTTGGAGGTAATCCTCCTTTTTCATTGTCCCATGTAAAGCACCAGTTCCATTGGCAGTAGGCTTGGTGTTCCTGGGATTAAAGGCCTCACCTTTTTCTCCTCCAAACATATTGCTGGGTATTGTGGCCAAACAGTTCAACATTTATCTACACACACAAAAGTTTTGAAAATTGGTACCTGTGTCGATTCCCAGGTGTCGGTAGTTGCAGTGGTGGGCCGTGCGTTTCCCACCTAGGCCTTCAGTGACGTCCGACTTTAATGATTACCTCTCAAAATACCATAATTTATGTCCCCACATGACCATTGCTGGATAAATACTATACATAAACACATTCACGCCCTACTGGGCATTGAATCACCACCAACAGTGTACAAAACGGGTTATTTTCTGGCCCATTTGAAAATCAATAAACCCGCATCAGCAATTAAAACATATCTTATGTGGTACTGTCAAAATTAAAATTGCAAAAAACTTATTAAACGTGAACAAATAAATAAATAAAATATTTGAACTTACAATTGGCCGACATGGTCTCACAAGATGTAGTTTCTACTTAAATATCCTTCTGGAAAATGGCCTTGCAAATATATGTGTTGTCTTGTCTAATCATAAAAGATGCAGACAAGGCGTGTTGGCTGAGTTCTTAATGTTTACTCCACAGCGTGCTCATCAAAAACCTCCTGCTGGCTAAAGGAGGCTCTTGCACATGCTCTTCAGTACTGTGGCATGCTGGGTAATGGAGTTCGTATGTTACCTAGCTCATACCATCACAATATATATCTGCCTTAGGCCAGCTAGAAGGCCTTACTGACAACAACTCGTGATCTGATTGGCTATCGCAACTGTCAGTCAAATGTTTGTGTCCGTTCACTGACAGAGCACAGAATTGTTAATTCTGAAGGCTTCGGCAGATTTGGTACAACATGACAACATAAGCAATCTGAATTCTGATTGGATTAAAACTCTACAAACTAAAAACAACAGCATTGAAAAGAGCATAACATGACATGAAGAGAATATGAATACTTTTAGATATTTAGGGAAAGTAAATAAAAAATACTTTTATCTTTAATTATGATCATGATTTCTGGTTATGTTAGGCCAGCAGAGAAGGCCTTGCTGGCCCTGATGGCACACCACTGGGTAATTGGTACCATATAGGTTCAAATGTGAAAGGTATGCCAATCTGTGCATTTTGCTTAAATTACTGTGAGGAACCAGGCGGGATAGATCATAGAGCCATTTTTTTTATTCCCATGTGTCCCAAAACTGAATGGCTTGTTGCTGTGCCCTTGTGCCATCAATTACCAATGTTTTAATTACTGCTGTTGTTTTTGCAAAATAAAAAAAAAGTAACCAACTGAATAACTAACGATACAAACAGGGGTGGTTAAAAAAAAATAAATAAATAAAAAAATCTAAATCCACATATATTATGCAAATACTGTATGTCTCCTAAGGCCAAAATATGGATGACAGTTAGAACACTCTAATTGGATTTGAGTGAGTGATTAGTAAACACTTTGAGCTGATGCCATGACATTATCATGGCCGTGTTATTGCTTGTCTGTTGAGCACAACTTTTGTACTAAAAAGCACATCTGTCCCAAATAAGCTGCCCTGTTTGTGCAGTTGAGATTTCGTAGTGAAAATTTCATCACAGGAACTGTTTTGAACTGTAATGTGACGATGTATGCGGATGTGAAGTAGCCACTAATTAAATTCAAAGTTGGACAACAGAGTTTATCGCTGACTTATTACATCCTTGTCACCCAGAAGGAGTTGACTGTAAGCCTCTACCAAGAAGTCAGATGTTAGGGACGCTGGGTGTTGATAGCACGTCTCACGATAAGCACGACTATAAGAAATGACGTGACTTCAAGTTTGCAGGTGCAGAACAAGTTCACGTCTATCTCGGCCCTATCTGGGTCTACCTGTTCTCCAATCAGTCATGAACAGCAACCTCAAAGAGAGAGATAATGCATGACTGACTCCTTCAACCGCCCACCTTAAATTGACCTTGTCCAAAAAAACTACAAAAAAAAAGAAAGAAAGGAACTACTGAGCTCCTGTCAAACGCACCTGTTGTATTCGTTTGCTTTGAATGAGCCAATCGTTTGAATTTGATTGAGACATTGAAACTGCTATGCGTTTGTGGTTTTGGTTATTCAAACTGACGCCTTACAGTTACTGGAATTTGAATGGCGGCTGGATGGAGAAGAGGGGGGAAAATGGATTTCATAGGGTTTGTACAAGACTTCTTTTATAGAAATTAAACTTTGAAACAACATAAAATATGCCATTTTTAATGTATCAGTTTTAATTGGAGTTGATGTTCCTGGAGGAGACTGGTTATCATTGTCCATTTCATAGGAGCAGATCCTTCCACTTGTTCAAAGATGCCATTTTTATCCTTGACGATGGTTGTGCAACTATTATTGATCACTATTTCTTCACTTTATCAAAGTCAATCAATCAATCAAAGTTTATTTATATAGCCCTTAATCACAAGTGTCTCAAAGAGCTGCACAAGCCACAACGACATCCTCGGCTCAGATCCCACATCAGGGCAAGAAAAAACTCAACCCAATGGAATACAATGAGAAACCTTGAAGGGGACCGCAGATGTGGGTGACCCCTCCACCGGTGCAATGAACGTCGAGTGGATCTAGGTGTGAGAGTCCAGTCCATAGTGGGGCCAGCAGGGGATCATATTGAGTGGAGACAAGTCAGCAGTGCAGAGACGTCATCAACTGATGCACACAGGAGTGGTCCACCCCGGGTTCCGACTTTAAACAGCTAGCGTATCCTCTGTGGTCACCTAATAACCCCTCCACGCAGGAGAGGGAGGCAGAGCAGAAAAGAGATGGCAGATCAACTGGTCTAAAAGAGGGTCTATTTAAAGGTTACAAATGAGTTTTAAGATGGGACTTAAATGCTTCTACTGAGGTAGCACCTCTAACTGTTACCTGGAGGGCATTCCAGAGTACTGGAGCCCGAATAGAAAACGCTCTATAACCCGCAGACTGTTTTTTGGCTCTGGGAGTCACTAATAAGCCGGAGTTCTTAGAACGCAGATTTCTTGCCGTGACATATGGTACAATACAATCACCAAGATAGGATGAATTATGAATTTCACTTTTCTTTGTTGCACTGCGATCAGAACTGTCTGCCCTATGCTTGGGGGACATAATTGAGCTTGTAAGTTAAATGTACTACTGAACTTGCTAATTTGGTTACTTTCCGCTGTACACGGTTGCACCTACACTTACTGGATATTTGTCATGTTCTGTGGTCTGGATTATGTTTTGTTATTTTTTGGTTAGTTTTTGGACTCTTTTAGTTCCTGTTTGCGCTTCCTTGTTTGTTTTGTCACCATGGCGACTCATTAGTTTCACCTGCCTCCAGGGGCGCCGAAAAGGGGGGGTAAAGGAGACGGATTCTAGGGGCCCATGATGGAGTGGGGCCCAGAGAGGCCCCTAATGATGATGAAATTATAATACAGAAAAAATAATGACACTGTGTTGGGGGCCCTGTAAAGATTATTTTCATGGGGCCCAAAATCCCTAGCGGCGCCCCTGCCTGGTTCATTTGTTCAGGACACGCACTTGCTTTAATCAGGAGATGACTATTTAAACCTGTCTTTGCCAGTTAGTCGTCCTGGCGACTTTGCTCTGCTCATGCCATAGTTCATGCTCTGTTCATGTTGCTTGTTTTCATGCGTTACCATAGTTCATGCTGCTTGTTTCTTACCACACTAACTTTTGTTCTTGCTATGCCATAGTTCATGCTAAGTGTTAACGTGTATATTTTCTGCGTTAAGTTTTTTGTTCTCTAGCCTCTCGTGCGTACGGCACGCTTTCCTTTTGTTTTTGTCTTTTGTGAGGTTAGAATTTTAAATAATTAAATATGTTCTTACCTTCACGCCTTGTCCGAAATAGTCCGTTTGCTTCCTGGGAAAACAATCCTCGCAGTAAGCTACGAAAACCTCCACGTCATGACAATATTCAGGTGAACAAAGCACTCATTCTGTTGTTTGGCTACTTTACATTCAAGCTAGCTTAGCAATTAGCATGGCTTCTTGTCTCGTCTTTTGCTGGGTATGTCGCATTTTTAGCTATTCCTCGTCCTCCAGTGGTAACGGTACTATCATGAATTGTGGTTTGTTTGTCCCATTTAGACGAGGAATAAGTGTGTAGCTAGCTTGACCAAGTACACCGCATCCACACAGTGTTCACAGCGCCTCACTTTTTCCACATTTTGTTATGTTACAGTTTTATTCAAAAATGGAAGACGTTCATTTTTGTCCTCAACATTCTACAGACAATACCCATAATGACAATGTGAAAATATATACATTTTAAAATTTAGCAAATGTATAAAAAATATTTAAAAAATCACACACATAAGTATTCACAGCCTTTGTTCAATACTTTGTTCATGCACTTTTGGCAGCAATTAGAGTTTCAAGTCTTTGAATACAATGCCACAAGCTTGGCACACCTATATTTGGGCCGTTTCGCCCATTCCTCCTTGCAGCTCCTCTCAAGCTTCATCAGGTTGGATGGGAAATGTTGGTTTTCATCCAGGATGTCTCTGTACATTGCTGCATTCATCTTTCCCTCTATCCTGACTAGTTTCCCAGTTCCTGCTGCTGAACACCTCTCAAGCTTCATCAGGTTGGATGGGAAATAAATAATAAATGGGTTGTACTTGTATAGCGCTTTTCTACCTTCAAGGTACTCAAAGCGCTTTGACACTACTTCCACATTTACCCATTCACACACACATTCACACACTGATGGAGGGAGCTGCCATGCAAGGCACTAACCAGCACCCATCAGGAGCAAGGGTGAAGTGTCTTGCTCAGGACACAACGGACATGACAAGGTTGGTACTAGGTGGGGATTGAACCAGGGACCCTCGGGTTGCGCACGGCCACTCTCCCACTTCGCCACGCCGTCCCTAAATGTTGGTTTTCATCCAGGATGTGTCTGTACATTGCTACATTCATCTTTCCCATTATCCTGACTAGTTTCCCAGTTCCTGCTGCTGAAAAACATCCCCACAGCATGATGCTGCCGCCACCATGCTTCACTGTCGGGATAGTATTGGCCTGGTGATGAGCGGTACCTGGTTTCCTCCAAACATGACGCCTGGCATTCACGCCAAAGAGTTCAACATTTGTCTCATCAGACCAGAGAATTTTGTTTCTCATGGTCTGAGAGTCTTCCAGGTGAATGTTGGCAAACGTTGTACTAAGAAATGGCTTCCGTCTGACCACTATACCACACAGGCCTGATTGGTGGATTGCTGCAGAGATGATTGTCCTTCTGGAAGGTTCTCTTCTCTCCACAGAGGAATGCTGTAGCTCCGACAAAGTGACCATCGGGTTATTGGTCACCTCCCAGACTAGACTAAGATGAATGCAGCAATGTACAGAGACATCCTGGTACAAAACCAACACTTCCCATCCAACCTGATGGAGCTTGAGAGGTGCTGCAAAGAGGAATGGGCAAACTGCCCAAAGATAGGTAAGCCAAGCTTGTAGCATCGTATTCAACAAGACTGTAATTGCTGCCAAAGGTGACTTAAAAAAGTATCTAGCAATGGCTGCGAATATACTTACCTTGGACACCATCATTGTTTATTATTTTTGTCCATACGCATAGGCGGCGATCTACATTTCTGCCAGTGGGTGCTCGGTGTGTGTGTATTAAAAAAAAAATAGACGTTCAGCGAAGTTAATATCCCATATGATTTTTGGCTTTATTATTTTGTAACTCGCCACAAAATTAACTACAACAAGATAGATTTTTCAAGAATTATTTTAAAGATTGAAAGTTTACATCAATCCCACGTGGGTGCTCAGCATTGTCCGTGGGTGCTCGGGCCCCGAAGCACCCATATATTTGCTAATTTTTTACTTTTCACAGTGTCATTGTTTGTATAATTTTGAGGACAAAAATAAATTTTTCCAATTTTGGAATAACATAACAAAATGTGGAAAAAATGAAGCCCTGTACCGAACAGTCGAACTGAATTTCCATCCATGGTAAAGGCAGCACAGCGGATCATCGGCTGCCCTCTCCCCTCCCTGATAGACATTTACACCTCCCGCTGCCTCAGCAGAGCTACCAACGTTGTCAAGGACAGCTCCCACCCTGGCTTTGACCTGTTTGACTTGCTGCCCTCAGAAAGGCGCTAAAGGGTCATCAGGTCTAAGACAAACAGACTCAAAAACAGTTTTTTCCTTAAAGGGGAACATTATCACCAGACCTATGTAAGCGTCAATATATACCTTGATGTTGCAGAAAAAAGACCATATATTTTTTTAACCGATTTACGAACTCTAAATGGGTGAATTTTGGCGAATTAATAACCTTCTAATATTCGCTCTCGGAGCGATGACATCACAACGTGGCGTCACATCGGGAAGCAATCCGCCATTTTCTCAAACACCGAGTCAAATCAGCTCTGTTATTTTCCGTTTTTTCGACTGTTTTCCGTACCTTGGAGACATCATGCCTCGTCGGTGTGTTGTCGGAGGGTGTAACAACACGAACAGGGACGGATTCAGGTTGCACCAGTGGCCCAAAGATGCGAAAGTGGCAAGAAATTGGACGTTTGTTCCGCACACTTTACCGACGAAAGCTATGCTACGACAGAGATGGCAAGAATGTGTGGATATCCTGCGACATTCAAAGCAGATGCATTTCCAACGATAAAGTCAAAGAAATCTGCCGCCAGACCCCCATTGAATCTGCCGGAGTGTGTGAGCAATTCAGGGACAAAGGACCTCGGTAGCACGGCAAGCAATGGCGGCAGTTTGTTCCCGCAGACGAGCGAGCTAAACCCCCTATCGACCCTAGCTTCCCTGGCCTGCTGACATCAACTCCAAAACTGGACAGATCAGCTTTCAGGAAAAGAGCGCGGATGAGGGTATGTCTCCAGAATATATTAATTGATGAAAATTGGGCTGTCTGCACTCTCAAAGTGCATGTTGTTGCCAAATGTATTTCATAAGCTGTAAACCTAGTTCATAGTTGTTAGTTTCCTTTAATGCCAAACAAACACATACCAATCGTTGGTTAGAAGGCGATCGCCGAATTCGTCCTCGCTTTCTCCCGTGTCGCTGGCTGTCGTGTCGTTTTCGTCGGTTTCGCTTGCATACGGTTCAAACCGATATGGCTCAATAGTTTCAGTTTCTTCTTCAATTTCGTTTTCGCTACCTGCCTCCACACTACAACCATCCGTTTCAATACATTCGTAATCTGTTGAATCGCTTAAGCCGCTGAAATCCGAGTCTGAATCCAAGCTAATGTCGCTATAGCTTGCTGTTCTTTCCGCCATGTTTGTTTGTGTTGGCTTCACTATGTGACGTCACAGGAAAATGGACGAGTGGTTAAAATCAGGCACTTTGAAGCTTTTTTTAGGGATATTGCGTGATGGGTAAAATTTTGAAAAAAACTTCGAAAAATATAATAAGCCACTGGGAACTGATTTTTAATGGTTTTAACCATTCTGAAATTGTGATAATGTTCCCATTTAAAGCCATTACCACAGTGAACTCTCATAGGCACTGATTTTATAGTTTAGCACAGTGGTTCTTAACCTTGTTGGAGGTACCGAACCCCACCAGTTTCCTATGCGCATTCACTGAACCTTTCTTTAGTGAAAAATAATATATGTATATTTTTTTCAAATTCAAGAAAAAGTCATATGTTTTTTTATTGGTGCACAAAATAAACTGTGCATGAACATCACCTTGTTCAAAGAACAAAACCAACACAGTGCATGAACTCACAACAAATTACACACCTTACACACATTACCGGCACCATGAATTGATTAACGTGGACCCCGACTTAAACACGTTGAAAAACTTATTCGGGTGTTATGTTTACAATTGACCATTTAGTGGTCAATTATACAGAATATGTACCCAGAGGATGCCTTCACTCACTTGACCATCCCACAAAGTCGCATAGGTGTCTCAAGTATGCATTAGGGGATTGTAAAATCTAGTCCTACACAACAGATCTGATCATCTGGTGAACCAGTGACTGCTGTGAAAGGGCAGCTGACAACAAGGGAAAGACCTTGCGACGGCATGGAAAGACAGCTGGCAGGAGGGAATAGACCCCAACGGGGCTGCCATGGGCTAGCTACCCGTGGTGGCAGGATCCAGCACGAACGGTGTATGGGTTCCACCCAAACATGGCTACGAAAAGTTCTAAGAAGAAAATATCCCCTGAGTCAGCGAGAGCGGGGGCGGAAGATGGCTCATCGGCAGAACACCCGGTAACAAACACAGGAACGGAAAAGACTACGAGTTTGATGATCAGCATACCTGAGGCGCCAACAGCCACAGCAGGACACAAGCTTCAGAGCTGCGTATGTGGTTGGACAAAGGTTACTTCCACCCAAGGTCTGAAAATACACCAAGGCAAGAAAGGGTGCCTAAAGAAGGGTCAACAGGGACCTCGCATCGACAGCTACTTTCTGAGAAGCAGGTCGAGTCAGTCGACTGAAGTTCAGCAGCAGGACAAAACCCACAGTCTGCAGGACATCAACACCCCTGTCCCTGAGGAGGAAGAACTAGGCACGGGAGAACAACCTGAACCCAACCCACTACGACCTGCAACGGAAAAGAAGATCCAGGGACGAAGGCCATTTGTCAAGTGGCCAAAATCCTGCGACAGGACATTGTGGAGGGAGGTCAACACTGATCTCTGCAACATCATAGAAGGGATCAGAGGCACCGCCATGAAGAAGTTGGAGAGAATGGGGGATCTAATCTATGCCTATGGAGTGGAACGGTTTGGAGTGGTCGAAGGAAAACGATCTGCTCCATCAATCCCCACTAAGTCCAGAAGACAGACAGAAATAGACCGCCTAGTCAAGGAAAGGAGACAGCTGAAGAAGCAATGGAGGAAGGCCACAGAGGAGGAGAAGGAGGGCATAAACCTGCTTCAGGAAGAGATCCAGAGTAGGCTTGCAACACTGAGGAGAGCGGAAAACCTTCTGAGGAAGCGCAGAAGGAAGGAGCAAACAAGAACACGCTTCTACAAAGATCCCTTCAAATTTGTGAAGAGTCTGTTCACAAAGGAGAAGTCTGGAAGTCTCTCAGTGTCAAAGGCCAACCTGGAAGAACATCTGCAAAAATCCAGCACAGACGACCGACACCATGAAGAGGTTACACTCCCACCTGACATGCCACCAGTCAATCCACCAGAGCACGATCTAGACATCAGCCTACCCAGATGGAGTGAAGTAGACAAAACCGTGCGTAGAGCAAGGGCCGCATCAGCTCCAGGTCCCAACGGAGTTCCATACAGGCTCTACAAAAACGCACTAGATGTCCTGCGCTTCCTCTGGAAGATGATGAGAGTCGTGTGGCAAAAGAAGGAGATACCAACTTCCTGGCGAAGAGCCGGTGGAATCCTTATCCCCAAGGAAAAGGACTCATCAGAAATCGGCCAATTTCGCCAGATCAGCCTTCTAAATGTCGAGGGAAAAATATTATTCAGCGTGGTTGCTCATAGGCTGGCAGGATACCTGCAAAGAAACAACCTGATTGACACATCAATCCAGAAAGCAGGCATCTCAGGCTTCCCCGGTTGCATGGAACATGCTAGTGTCATCTGGCATCAGATCCAGGTCGCCAAGAAGGAGAGAACAGACCTTTATGTGGTTTTCCTGGATCTCGCCAATGCCTTTGGCTCAGTCCCTCACAACCTCCTGTGGACAGCCTTCGACTACTTCAGGGTCCCAGTAGCTCTCACAACCCTTGTCAAGGCCTACTTCCGGGACGTCCAGCTCTGCGTGACAACTGCCGAGTACACCACAGCATGGCAACACCTGGAGGTGGGAATCATGGCGGGCTGCACCATCTCCCCGCTGGCCTTCACCATGGCCATGGAGGTGATCATCCGGGCATCGCGATGGGTGGTTGGAGGACAGCTAATAAGACCTGGCCTGAGGCTGCCGCCTATCAGAGCCTACATGGATGACCTCACAACACTCACCACAACCAAGGCTTGCACTGTACGGCTTCTAAGAAAGCTCCAAGAAAACATCGAGCTGGCTCGCATGAAGATCAAGCCAAGCAAGTCCAGAAGCATCTCTATTGACAAGGGGAAACTGTCACACCACCGCTTTCACATTGGTGAGGAACCTATTCCAACAGTCTCCGAGAAGCCTGTGAAGTCCCTAGGTCGTTGGTATGATACCTACCTCAAAGACAAAGAGCAGGTAGATCAGCTCAGGAAGGAGGTAGCCAGCGGCCTGGAGAACATCGACAGAACCCTGCTTCCTGGCAAGCTGAAGCTCTGGTGCATGCAGTATGGACTACTTCCACGCCTATTGTGGCCACTAACCCTCTATGAAGTCCCGCTCTCTAAGGTGGAAAAGCTGGAGAGACTGGTTAGCTCATATGCAAGGAAGTGGCTTGGCCTTCCCAGGTGCCTCAGCAGTATTGGACTCTACGGAAAAGGAATGCTAGAACTGCCCATTTCCAGTCTTTCAGAGGAGTTCAAGTGCGCCAAAGTCAGATTGGAGATGATGCTACTGGATTCGAGTGATCCTTTTGTAGCCCAAGCTGCCCCCATCCTGGCTACTGGGAGGAAGTGGACCCCATTGGCTGCAACTGAGCAGGCTAAAGCAGCACTCAGGCACAGAGACATTGTGGGCCAAGTACAGCAGGGGAGGCGTGGTCTTGGCCTTGGGGCCAGTACACCAGCCTGGAGCAAGGCCACTCCATCTCAGAGACGCAAGCTGGTGATCCAGGAGATGCGTCGGGAAGAGGAAGCAAGAAGGTGTGCACAAGCTCTGGCGCAGGCAAAACAAGGGCAGTGGATGACATGGGAAGGAGTAGAGAAGAGGAAGATCTCCTGGAAAGAGCTGTGGGAGATGGAGGCATTTAGGGCAAGCTTTACCATCAGGGCTGCCTACGATGTCCTGCCTTCTCCAAAAAACCTCAGCCAGTGGTATGGTGAAGACCCCACATGCCCTCTGTGTCCGAGTCCAGCAACACTGAAGCACATCTTGGTGGGCTGCAAGACCAGCCTCACCCAAGGCCGTTACACCTGGCGGCACAACCAGGTGCTAAAGTGTCTTGCAGCAGTGCTGGAAAGTCGACGGACAAGTGTCAATGCCCTTCCTCCCCCGTCATCCCGTTGGCAAGCAACAACATTTGTCCGGGAGGGCGAGGGTCAAGCCAACCTCACCCCCACAAGACCAGACACTGGACAGTTAGGCGGGGCACGGGACTGGAAACTGCTGGCAGACCTGGGCCAGAGACTCTGCTTCCCAGTTGAGATTGTGTCCACCAACCTGCGGCCAGATCTTGTTCTGTGGTCAGCTTCGCTCAGGCTCGTGTACATCATAGAGCTCACGGTGCCCTGGGAGAGTGCAATGGAGGAGGCCTACGAGCGCAAGAAGTTGAGGTACACTGAGCTTGCAGCCGATGCGCAACAACAAGGCTGGAAAGCGAGGGTACGCCCAGTGGAAGTAGGCTGCAGAGGGTTCGTGGCCACCTCAACATCCAGGCTCCTCAGGGAAATGGGAGTGCGAGGGAAGGCCCACCGGCAGGCAGTCAAAGACTTCTCAAAAGCCGCTGAAAAGGGTAGTCAGTGGCTGTGGGTCAAACGAAGGGACTCCACCTGGGCTTTCAGGTGAGTGATGGCATCTAGGGAGTGATCCTGGGACGCTGGGACTCACTGCTGAACCCTCTGGAGGTGTCGTGGGCCTATCAGCGAAACACTGAGGAAGGGGGGCGCCCACTTGATAACCCAGAGGATGCCTTCACTCACTTGACCATCCCACAAAGTCGCATAGGTGTCTCAAGTATGCATTAGGGGATTGTAAAATCTAGTCCTACACAACAGATCTGTCCTGTGTAAACTGTACTGTTTCATATAATGTATTCTCTTCCTTTGCAATCTGCTAGTAAAAGTTTCAATCGATCAATCAAAAAACCTGCAAATCAGATGGAAAATTAGAAGGAACGTTGTTTGTGGGTATCCATAATACGCTGATAGGGAGAAGTTTTTATTTACACGATAAGTCGGATGTGTCTGTACCTCCGTGGCGGAGGCTCCGCCGAACCCCTGAGGCCGACTCACCGAACCCCTAGGGTTCGATCGAACCCAGGTTAAGAACCACTGGTTTAGCACCTCTCTGAAAGCTTCTGTATATATGTATATAGTATAATTTTTAAACAACACATTCAGAATATTCTTTCTGCCATATGTCCCGGCAAGAAATCTGCGTTCAAAGAACTCTGGCTTATTAGTGATTCCCAGAGCCCAAAAAAAGTCTGCGGGCTATAGAGTGTTTTCTATTCGGGCTCCAGTACTATGGAATGCCCTCCCGGTAACAGCTAGAGATGCTACCTCAGTAGAAACATTTAAGTCCCATCTTAAAACTCATTTGTATACTCTAGCCTTTAAATAGACCCCCTTTTTTCGACCAGTTGATCTGCCGTTTCTTTTCCTTTCTCCTCTGCTCCCCCTTATCCCTTGTGGAGGGGGAGACACACAGGTCCGGTGGCCATGGATGAAGTGCTGGCTGTCCAGAGTCGGGACCCGGGGTGGACCGCTCGCCTGTGCATCGGTTGGGAACATCTCTGCGCTGCTGACCCGTCTCCGCTCGGGATGGTTTCCTGCTGACCCCACTATGGACTGGACTCATACTATTATGTTGGATCCACTATGGACTGGACTCTCACAATATTATGTCAGACCCACTCGACATCCATTGCATTCGGTCTCCCCTAGAGGGGTGGGGGTTACCCACATATGCGGTCCTCTCCAAGGTTTCTCATAGTCATTCACATCGACGTCTCACTGGGGTGAGTTTTTCCTTTTTCCTTGCCCTTATGTGGGCTCTGTACCGAGGATGTCGTTGTGGCTTGTGCAGCCCTTTGAGACGCTTGTGATTTAGGGCTATATAAATAAACATTGATTGATTTCTCAGGACTGGACTGTGCACCTTACTTCCTTTTGCACTATTTTTATTTTCTTTCCTTCCTATATTTTGCATATTTGTAAACTGTCACACTGATACTGAAGTTGCTTTTAATCTCATTGTACCTGTGCATAGTGACAATAAAAGGCCTTCTATTCTATTCTATTCTCATTTCCACGGTCTACTAAGTTGACTAATCACGACAGCGCTAATGTTGATGTCATACATACTGTATTTTGGTAGCCTTTTATATTATTTTTCTCCAAAGCGTACCCACATATGCGGTCCTCTCCAAGGTTTCTCATAGTCATTCACATCGACGTCCCACTGGGGTGAGTTTTTCCTTGCCCTTATGTGGGCTCTGTACCGAGGATGTTGTTGTGGCTTGTGCAGCCCTTTGAGACACTTGTGATTTAGGGCTATATAAATAAACATTGATTGATTGATTGAAGAACATTGGAAAAACCGTTTACATAATCAATAACAAAGTATAAACAGTGTATACGTCCAAGGACAGTAAGACCTCTTTTTTTCCCCACCAGCTTCCTTTGTGATAACCACTGCTTGTAAGAGGCGCCCTTGTTTGGTGCCAAGGCCTCATTTGCTTATATGTATTGGCAACATATGCACTGTTTGTGTATACCTGTCCACAGGTTGATGCAGCAGCTGCACACATGTTGCATGTTGGACATCTTGAGAGTCTGACAAAGCTGAGTAAAGCCTGCCTCCTCCTCCTACTCCTCCTGTTTGTCCCAGAGTCTGGCACGTAGGCCGACATGCTCCCAGGGCCCCCACGGCCTCACGCACCTGCCTCCGTGCAGCGGTAGGGTCGCATTTCAGCGATGAGGCAACCGTCCGCCAATCAGGTGCAGTGAGAACGGTTAGGGAGCGTGGTGAGAACTCTCCTCCCACGTCTGCTATCTTCGACCTGGGAAACAGCGCTGCCTCGGGGAGGGGCTGGCCTCGCGGGCCGCTCTCTGAATGGGGGCCAAACAAAAAGTCTCACCACCAGGTGAGTTACACGACTCACACACACACACACACATACATCATTCATGCCTGGCACGCTGCTTTACATTTTGGCAGGTTTGAAAAAAAAAAAAAAAGAAGAAAGCGAACAAGGGGGAAACAAAACAGTGGAGTGTGGGAACTTTTTCCAGTTCCTTTTTTCTTCTTCCAGGAGCTTTTATCAGTATTAACTCTGCTTACACAGGTATTTGTGCACCTGTGGCGGTGGGATTAGTGGATCACGTTCCTCATTGTCTGACAAAATAAGCATTGTGAGCTATTTTTCAGCCCGGCTTTCTGCCCCTCAAACGCATCTAATTCAAAGCTTGATAGCTTTTCCTGAAGCAACCTTTTCATGGACTGCTTCCTGCGGCGTTAAAATAAAAGGGAGGTAAAGAAATAGATTGCTATAAAAGCACGGATCACAGAAGCCTGAGTGATTATTGTGGAGGTAATCATTCAACATGTACAACAGTGCCTCCCTCAGTACAGACGAGAGTAATGCCTTTTACATATCTATCTTTGTACATATACATTCACGGTACAAACATACATACAGTTGCGATCAAAAGTTTACATACACTTGTAAAGAACATAATGTCATGGCTGTCTTGAGTTTCCAATAATTTCTACGACTCTTATTTTTTTGTGATAGAGTGATTGGAGCACATACTAGTGCAGGAGTCGGCAACCCAAAATGTTGAAAGAGCCATATTGGACCAAAAATACAAAAACAAATCTGTCTGGAGCTGCAAAAAATTAAAAGCCATATTACATACATATAGTGTGTCATGAGATATAAATTTAATTAAGAGGACTTAAAGAAAACTGAATGACCTCAAATATAGCTACAAATGAGGCATAGTGATGCAATATGTTCATATAGCTAGCCTAAATAGCATGTTAGCATCGATTAGCTTGCAGTCATGCAGTGACCAAATATGTCTGATTAGCACTCCACACAAGTCAATAACATCAACAAAACTCACCTTTCATGCACAACCTTAAAAGTTTGGTGGACAAAATGAGACAGAAAAAGAAGTGGCATAAAACACGTCCTAGAAAGTCGGAGAAAGTTATACATGTAAACAAACTAAGGCGAGTTCAAGGACTGCCAAAATTAGTAGGACAAAACGGTGCTAGCCAAATACTCGAATCAGTGAAGCATGTTTAATACAAACAGTGTGCTTTGTAACAATTAGGGAGGTTTGTGTCATGTTTGTCCTCCTACAGAAACCATATTAAAACAAAAAATAGACTTTTTCCCCCTCATCTTTTTCCATTTTTCATACATTTTTGAAAAAGCTCCAGAGAGCCACTAGGGCGGCGCTAAAGAGCCACATGCGGCTCTAGAGCCGCGGGTTGCCGACCCCTGTACTAGTGGGTCAGAAAAAACATTCATGAAGTTTGGTTCTTTTATGAACTTATTATGGGTCTACTGAAAATGTGAGCAAATCTGCTGGGTCAAAAGTATACATACAGCAATGTTAATATTTGGTTACATGTCCCTTGGCAAGTTTCACTGCAATTAGGCGCTTTTGGTAGCCACAAGCTTCTGGTTGAATTTTTGACCACTCCTCTTGACAAAATTGGTGCAGTTCAGCTAAATGTGTTGGTTTTCTGATATGGACTTGTTTCTTCAGCATTGTCCACACGTTTAAATCAGGACTTTGGGAAGGCCATTCTAAAACCTTAATTCTAGCCTGATTTAGCCATTCCTTTACCACTTTTGACGTGTGTTTGGGGTCATTGTCCTGTTGGAACACCCAACTGCGCCCAAGACCCATCCTCCAGGCTAATGATTTTAGGTTGTCCTGAAGAATTTGGAGGTAATCCTTCTTTATCATTGTCCCATTTACTCTCTGTAAAGCACCCATTCCATTGGCAGCAAAACAGGCACAGAGCATAATACTACCACCACCATTCTTGACGGTAGGAATGGTGTTCCTTGGATTAAAGGCCTCACCCTTTCTCCTCCAAACATATTGCTGGATATTGTGGCCAAACAGCTAAATTTTTGTTTCATCTGACCACAGAACTTTCCTTCAGAAGATCTTATCTTGGTCCATATGATGTCAGATCAAACAAAAATTGAGCTGTTTGGCCACAATACCCAGCAATAATTTAGGAGGAGAAAAGGAACACCATAACTACCGTCAAGCATGGTGGTGGTAGTATTATGCTCTGGGCCTGTTTTGCTGCCAATGGAACTAGTGATTTACAGAGAGTAAAAGGGACAATGAAAAAGGAGGATTACCTCCAAATTCTTCAGGACAACCTAAAATCATCTGCCCGGAGGTTGGGTCTTGGGTGCAGTTGGGTCTTCCAACAGGACAATGACCCCAAACACACGTCAAAAGTGGCAAAGGAATGGCTAAATCAGGCTAGAATTAAGGTTTTAGAATGGCCTTCCCAAAGTCCTGACTTAAACATGTGGACAATGCTGAAGAAACGAGTCCATGTCAGGAAACCAACAAATTTAGCTGAACTGCACCAATTTTGTCAAGAGGAGTGGTCAAAAATTCAAGCAGAAGCTTGCCAGAAGCTTGTGGATGGCTACCAAAAGCGCCTTATTGCAGTGAAACCTGCCAAGGGACATGTAACCAAATATTAACATTGCTGTATGTATACTTTTGACCCAGCAGATTTGGTCACATTTTCAGTAGACCCATAATTATTTCATAAAAGAACCAAACTTCATGAATGTTTTTTGTGACCAACAAGTATGCGCTCCAATCACTCTATCACAAAAAAATAATAGTTGTAGAAATTATTGGAAACTCAAGACAGCCATGACATTAGGTTCTTTACAAGTGTATGTAAACTTTTGACCACGACTGTATATACATACTGTACATATACATTCACTGTACAAACACACATACTGTACATATACAAATACATATACATACATACACTCATGCATATAATCACGTTTCATCAAACATATATTAACATTGTTGGCCTACGGGTAACTGGGTAACACATGACACACTGACAAAGCTTAACCTATTGATACTATAACAATCTACAAGGTTAATATAGTAGGATTCTCTTTCTTCCCCTCCATTTATCTGCTTTGTTTTGTGTTTCAAGTTATCACTACATATATGTATTGTTGCATTTGAACAATTGTATTGTTGATATTAGAGGTAATTATTGTTATTATTAATTATCAATAGTGCTATTTCTATCAGTATTTGTATTGCTCCATTTGTAGTGTAATAATGCTCATTGTCATTTCTGTATTATTATTTATTTCACTAACTGCTTCTTTGCTATTACTTTTACCATCATATTTGTACATGTCGTATTTGCTGATTTTGTTCTGTTGTTATTGTTATTGTTATTGTTATTGTTATTGTTATTGTTGTGTTTGCTGTTGTTGCTGTTGTTGTTGTCTCTCTGTCGTATCCCCCTCTTATAAATACATTTAATGAAGTCAAATACAAATAAGGCAACAAGAGAAATATCCCACACTTCTCTTTTGTAAAGTAAAATTGTACAGCCGATATGGGCATCTACATCAACTATATGTTTTGCCTGAGTAGCTGGACATGACAAAAAAAAAAACATATCTATCTTTGTTATATTGTACTTTAAGTGACTTTATCCTCAACTTGGCGTGTGTGCTTTTGACAGTTTCATGAAAAAAATCTTAATCAACAAACAAAACTACTTTGTTTCCATGATTAGCATCTGTAATCAATCTCCGCTGGCGTGCTGCACACTGAGCATAATGTCTCTACGTTGTCTGTGTCTCTGTCATATGATCATCTGCGTTGTTCAAGCAACAAAAGCGTATTGATTCTTTGGCCTCATCAGCTCTCAGCTGACTGGAGACGACGTTCCAGTCGCACACGTGCACATAAGAACCCGAAATATGGTCTTTTTATTGTAATTTTCTTATAAATGTCCTCAACTCTGCTCAAATGCAAAAAGTAATACATTTAAAAAAAGCAACAAAAAAAAGTTCAAAATAGTACATTAAAAACATATACACTGCTGTAAACCTAACCTAGCATCTTAGGTATAATTATTTTTTTAAATCCAAACCTTAAAGCTTTGATATTTGAAAAATGGTTGGTGATGACCTTTGACCTTTGTTAAAAAAAAATGTTTGGCCAATTTTCATTTCAAATCAGGAGGCTTGCACTTTTTTTGGAATCATTCACAAACCACAATGTGATACAAAAACACACGTCTTTCACTTTACTGTAATAAATAGAAAAACCGCTAGAAAGAGTCTATTAACAATACAGGTAATGAGGATTGACTTAGTCCGGGTCATGTGACAGTGCCCGCTGGAAGAAGGTTTGCTGACCAGCCACATGAAAACGTCTTTGCAAGCGGTAATCAATAGATTATGAATAATTATGATATAAATCATGGGTCCCCAAACTTTTTGACTCAGGGGCCGCATTTGGTTAAATAAAAATTGGCCGGGGACCGGGCTGTACATATATATATATATATATATATATATATATATATATATATATATATATATATTAGAGATGTCCGATAATATTGGCCTGCCGATATTATCGGCCGATAAATGCTTTAAAATGTAATATCGGAAATTATCGGAATCGTTTTTTTTATTATCTGTATCGTTTTTGTTTTGTTTTGTTTTTTGTTTTTTATTAAATCAACGTAAAAAACACAAGATACACTTACAATTAGTGCACCAACCCAAAAAACCTCCCTTCCCCATTTACAGTCATTCACACAAAAGGGTTGTTTCTTTCTGTTATTAATATTCTGGTTCCTACATTATACATCAATATATATCAATACAGTCTGCAAGGGATACAGTCCGTAAGCACACATGATTGTGCGTGCTGCTGGTCCACTAATAGTACTAACCTTTAACAGTTAATTTTACTCATATTCATTAATTACTGGTTTCTATGTAACTGTTTTTATATTGTTTTACTTTCTTTTTTATTGAAGAAAATGTTTTTAATTTATTTATCTTATTTTATTATATTAATATTTTAAAAAAGGATTTTATCTTCACCATACCTGGTTGTCCAAATTAGGCATAATAATGTGTTAATTCCACTACTGTATATATCAGTATCGGTTGATATCGGTATCAGTTGATATAGGTATCGGTAATTAAAGAGTTGGACAATATCGGGATATCGGTAAAAAGCCATTATCAGACATCCCTGACACATATATATATATATATATATATATATATATATATATATATATATATATATATATATATATATATATATATATATATATATATATATACATATATATATATATATATACATATATATATATATATATATATATATATATATATATATATATATATATATATATATATATATATATATATACATATATATATATACTGTGTATATATATATATATATATATATATATATATATATATATAGATATATATATATAGATATATATATATAGCCAACGCCAACATAATGAAGAAGGAACACGAGAAAGTTGAGAAGTACCAAGGGTTGAAAGAGCAGCTGGAACGGATGTGGAAGGTCAAGGCTAGCGTGGTCCCCGTGGTAGTGGGGGCGCTCGGAGCAGTAACACCCAAATTGGGAGAGTGGCTCCAACAGATTCCAGGAACAACATCTGAAGCCTCAGTCCAGAAGAGCGCAGTCCTAAGAACAGCCAAGATACTGTGCAGAACCCTCAAACTCCCAGGCCTCTGGTAGAGGACCCGAGCTTGAGGATGACACAGATACTACCCCACCGGGATGAGAAGGAGATTTTTATATATATATATATATATATTTTTTTTTATATATATATATATATATATATATATATATATATGTATATCCATCCATCCATTTTCTACCGCTTATTCCCTTTGGGGTCGCGGGGGGCGCTGGAGCCTATCTCAGCTACAATCGGGCGGAAGGCGGGGTACACCCTGGACAAGTCGCCACCTCATCGCAGGGCAAACACAGATAGACAGACAACATTCACACTCACATCCACACACTAGGGCCAATTTAGTGTTGCCAATCAACTTATCCCCAGGTGCATGTCTTTGGAGGTGGGAGGAAGCCGGAGTACCCGGAGGGAACCCACGCAGTCACGGGGAGAACATGCAAACTCCACACAGAAAGATCCCGAGCCTGGGATTGAACCCAAGACTACTCAGGACCTTCGTATTATATATATATATATATATATATATATATATATATATATATATATATATATATATATATATATATATATATATATATATATATATATAACAGTTCTAATCAGTGATGTGCGGTGAGGTTGATGGCTGGTGAGGCACTGACTTCATCACAGTCAGATTTACAAACATATGAACCCTAAAGAGTATCTTATTCACCATTTGATTGGCAGCAGTTAACGGGTTATGTTTAAAAGCTCATACCAGCATTCTTCCCTGCTTGGCACTCAGCATCAAGGGTTGGAACTGGGGGTTATTAAATCACCAAAAATTATTCCCGGGCGCGGCGCCGCTGCTGCCCACTGCTCCCCTCACCTTACAGGGGGTGATCAAGGGGATGGGTCAAATGCAGAGGACAAATTTCATTACACCTAGTGTGTGTGTGACAATCATTGGTACTTTAACTTAACTTTAACTTTACACATACAAACTGTAGCACACAAAAAAGCACATTTAATTAAAAAAAACGTTATTATGGTCTTACCTTTACTTATAAAATAAGTCCATGAGCCGCTGTTGTGCTGGATTAATGCACCCCCTGACGAGAGTGTTATATCAACTAAAGCCCTCACTTAAACTTTCCACGTGCAAGATTGAATCTATTTAAAAAAGTGTAACCGAGGGTTTATAAATGTCGCCTATACTGTATGAAACTACAAAATAACAAACACGGAGGCTCCAGTTTACACGAGGACCACTTTATTTACCTTCTTTCAAAAACTTCCGCTCCACTCCAACGTGTCATCACTTCCGCTCTTAGCGCCTTCAAAATACGAGCTCAAATCATATACTGTATAACAGCGCATAACAGGAACTTAACATCACAAAGAGGAAAGCCCATGAAAATAGGTTACAAAAGTTATTTAATAAGAAGCCAAAAAGTGCAAATACAATAATGTTCGTGTTGGAGGAGTTGTGAATTAGGTACACCTGCAGTCTGCAGGTGTACCTAATGTTGTGGCCCTGCAGTCATTCACAACTCCTCCAACACGAACATTATTGTTTTTGCACTTTTTGGCTTCTTATGAAATAACTTTTTTAAATAGATTCAATCTTGCACGTGGAAAGTTTAAGTGTGGGTTTTAGTTGATATAACACTCCCGTCAGGGGTTGCCGTGCATTCTACGGCGGGGGTGCAGGAGGCGAGCCTCAGCCAGTGCGTCTTTTGCAGCCGTTTTATGATCGCTCAGCACAAGAAATACGTTACACACATACAGTTGTTGACAAAATACACTGTACATTATATACCTCAGCTAACTAAACTATGGAAATGTATAATATCATTCATATAGCAATACGGTCTCACTGCACAGCAGGCCAGCAGTTAGCCAAGTCCGCAATCCATGTTGAGGCACAACGCAGTGGCGTGCCTCAACTGGCTGCTGTTCACCGCACCGTCTCTTCTCAGTATTTGAACGGCAAATGTGAAAATTCAGCGATTTTAAATAAAAAATAATCTAAAACGGGTGAAGTTAAATGGAAAATAACTTTATAGTATAATCACTGGATACATATAACAATTTAATTAAAAAAATGTCCTTTTACATTTTTTTTCTTTCCATGATGGCAGGTGAGGCCCCGCCGGGGTGAGGAGGAGATTTTTTTGGACCTGTCTCCGCTCGGGATGGTCTCCTGCTGTCCCCACTATGGACTGGACTCTCACTATTATGTTAGATCCACTATGGACTGGACTCTCAGAATATTATGCTAGATCCACTCAACGTCCATTCCCCACATCTGCGGTCCCCTCGAAGGTTTCTCATTGTCCCATTGGGTTGAGTTTTTCCTTGCCCTGATGTGGGATCTGAGCCGAGGCTTGTGCAGTCCTTTGAGACACTCGTGATTTAGGGCTATATAAGTAAACATTGTTTGATTGATATATATATGTGAAGACGTCTCTGTCTCGGGTTCTTCTGGGACCACAGGAAAGGGCACAACACTTTGGGTCGTCGTTTTACAATTCTTTTAATTATATTCTCACACAAGTCTCTGTCGGCTTTTCAGCTCTCCTCCTCCTCACAATGTCTCTCTTTTCGGCTTTTCAGCACTCTTCTGTGGCTTTTCAGCTGCTTTCCAGGTACCTTTCCTCTCATGGTCTCCGACGCTGCTTAATAAAGGAACAGGTGATTAGATAACTCGTTCCAGCTGAGTCATCCACTCACCTGTCTGCTGCTTCATGGCCGGCCTCCGCACACACCCCGCCCGCAGGGAACGCGCGAACCACGCCCCTCTCCACATGCCTCCACCGCCAGATTTGAGGCCGGGCAGCCGTCCGGCCGCTCTCACTCCCCCCCACCCCCTATAGCGGGCCGAGAGAGAAAATCGGCCACGGCCATCTGCGCGCCCGGCCTGTGGACCACCCGGAAGTTATAGGGCTGTAATGCCAGATACCACCGGGTGATCCATGCGTTGGCGTCCTTCATGCGGTGGAGCCACTGGAGAGGTTTGTGGTCTGAGCAGAGACTGAAGGCACGCCCCAACAGGTAGTAGTGGAGGGCCCCGACCGCCCACCGGATGGCAAGGCACTCCCTCTCCACCGTGCTGTACTTTGCCTCCCGGTCCGAGAGTTTCCGGCTGATATACAGCACGGGGCGGTCGACGTCCCCCACCCGCTGAGACAGCACCGCCCCCAGTCCCCGGCCCGACGCGTACGCCTGCAGACAGAAGGGGATGTCAAAATTAGGCATGTGCAGCACCGGCTCCTCGCAGAGTGCTGTTTTTACCTTCTCAAACCCCCGCTGGCACTGCTCCGTCCACTGGACCAGTTCTGGAGCACCCTTTCGGGTGAGGTCAGTCAGTGGGCCGGTTAAGTCCGCGAACCGGGGAATGAACCGCCGGTAATAGCCCGCCAGTCCCAAAAACTGTCTCACCTCTTTTTTTGTCTTGGGGGGTGGACAGGCCGCGATTGCCGCTGTTTTGTCTACCTGCGGCCGCACCTGTCCCCCTCCCAAGTGGTACCCCAGATACTGTACCTCCCTCCGGCCAACCGCGCACTTCGCCGGGTTGGCGGTGAGCCCCGCCCGCCTCAGGGACTCGAGCACCGCCCCCACCCGCCGCATGTGTTGTTCCCAGCTGCTACTCTGGATGATGACATCATCCAGGTAGGCAGCCGCGTATGCAGCGTGGGGGCGCAGCACTCAGTCCATGAGACGCTGGAACGTGGCGGGCGCACCGAACAAGCCAAACGGAAGTGTCACAAATTCCGTCCGGAGTGCAAAAGGCCGTTTTTTCTCGGGACTCTGGTGACAAGGGAATCTGCCAGTAGCCCTTGATCAAATCCAGTGTCGTGAAAAATTGAGCAGTGCCTAGCCGATCCAGGAGCTCGTCGACCCGAGGCATTGGGTACGCGTCAAACCGTGATTGTTCATTCACCCTGCGGTAATCCACACAGAACCGCACAGTCCCATCCTTCTTCCCAACCAGAACAATGGGACTGCACCACGCGCTGTGGGATTCTTCTATCACCCCCAACTCAAGCATAGTTTTTAATTCCTCCCGAACTACTTTGCGCTTGTGTTCGGGAAGCCGATATGGCCGAGACCGCACCGTAACCCCCGGGCTGGTCTCAATATGATGTCGGATGAGATCCGTGCGACCGGGCCGCGAGGAGAACACATCAGAGAAGCGCCGCTGTAACTCAGCCACATCCGCCCTCTGCGCTGATGTGAGCTGGTCGTCACAGGACAGCCGGGGGGCCGGGCCAGAGCGCGGGACCTCCGGCCCCAACTCCCCCTCCTCCCCCACTACTGTCACCATGGAAACAGGCTCCGCCTCTTTCCATGCCTTCAGCAGGTTCAAATGATAGATCTGAGTGTCTCCGCGTCGGTCCGAGCGCCGAACCTCATAATCGACATCACCCACTTGCCGTGCGACCTCAAAGGGTCCCTGCCACTTTGCAAGTAATTTGGAGTTTGAGGTTGGAAGCAATACAAGTACTTTTTCTCCCGGTGTGAATTTGCGTAGTTGGGTCCCCCTGTTATACGTGCGCCGCTGACGTTCTTGGGCACGGAGCAAATTCTCACGTGACAAGTGCTCCACCTTGTGGAGTTTTGCTCGCATGTCCATGACGTATTGAATTTCATTTTTGCTGGAGCTTGGACCCTCCTCCCAGCTTTCTTTAATGACGTCCAGCACTCCGCGAGGCCTCTGGCCGTACAACAACTCAAAAGGTGCAAAACCAATGGAGGCCTGGGGTACCTCCCGCATCGCAAACATTAAGGGGTCCAACCATTTATCCCAATTCTGTTTGTCCTCGTGCATAAACTTACGGATCATGGTTTTCAGCGTTTTATTTAATCTCTCCACCAGCCCATCCGTTTGCGGATGGTATACACTGGTGCGGATCGCTTTAATTCCCAGTAACCCGTAGAGTTCCTTTATCGTGCGCGACATAAAGGACGTGCCTTGGTCAGTCAGAATCTCTTTCGGGATTCCAACTCGGGAGATGACCTGAAACAGCGCTTGCGCAACACTCTTGGCAGAGATGGAGCGCAAAGGTACTGCTTCGGGATAACGCGTTGCGTAATCCACCAGGACTAACACAAAGCGGTATCCCCGTGTGCTCGGGTGGAATGGTCCGATGAGGTCCATCCCAATTCTTTCGAACGGGACCTCCATGAGCGGTAATGGGCGCAAGAGCGCCTTTGGGGTGGCCGCTGGGTTCACCAGCTGGCAGTCCGGGCAGGCAGCGCACCAACGGCGCACGTCTGCCCGGAGGCCTGGCCAATAGAATCGGACCATTACCCGATTAAGTGTTTTATCATACCCTAAGTGGCCAGACATGGGATTAAAATGCGCCGCCTGGAAAACCATTTCCCGGCGGTGTTTTGGCACCAACAACTGGGTGTGTTCCTCCCCGGTTTGAGTGTCACGGCCCACTCTGTATAATCTATCCCTAATAATTGAAAAATGGGGGAATACCCGCGCTTTCCCTGGGCGCACCAGCTGACCGTCAATATAATCCACCTGGTCCCAGGCCTCGCGCAAGGTTTCATCACGGGACTGCTCGAGGGGAAAGTCCTCAGTAGGTTGCCACCGGGGGGCCAGGGGGGCCTCCCGCGAAGCCCCCACCGATTCCCGCTCGGCAGCACCGGATGAAGCCGCGTCGCCGCTGAGAACCGCGCGGATACTCCCCTCGCCTACTGTCCGTGAACGCAACCCCACACATTGTGTCACCAAATGGTTAAATCCCGGCCAATTCGTCCCTAGAATTACGGGGTGCGTAAGTTGCGCACTTACGGCAACCTTAACCGTATGCTTTTGTTCCTTATATATAATTTCCACTGGCACCATAGGGTACTCGTGCACATCCCCATGAATACACCTAATTTTCACCCGTGTCGCCTGCCTCAACGCCCCGGGCCAAACCAGGTTTTGGTGGGTCATGGACTGTTTGCAGCCCGAATCCACCATCGCCCAATATGTACCCCCTTGTACCCTTACCGGGACACAGTATGTCTCCCCCCGATCGGGGGCGGGTGCTGGAGGCCCGACAACCCGCAACACCTGCCCCACCTCCATCAGGGAGCACTCCCGGCGCACGTGCCCGGGCCGTCCGCACCTCCAGCACACCGGCCCTGGGGTTTGAGGTGCCATCTGCGAGGGAGGCCCTCTCCCCGCAGCGTCGGTACCCTCTCCCCGACACCAGCAGATGACATGGCACCCCAAACCATCACTGATGGTGGAAACTTTACACTAGACTTCAGACAACGTGGATCCTGTGCCTCTCCTGTCTTCCTCCAGACTCTGGGACCTCGATTTCCAAACGAAATGCAAAATTTGCATGGTTGGGTGATGGTTTGGGGTGCCATGTCATCTGCTGGTGTCGGTCCACTCTGTTTCCTGAGATCCAGGGTCAACGCAGCCGTCTACCAGCAAGTTTTAGAGCACTTCATGCTTCCTGCTGCTGACCTGCTCTATGGAGATGGAGATTTCAAGTTCCAACAGGACTTGGCGCCTGCACACAGTGCAAAATCTACCCGTGCCTGGTTTACGGACCATGGTATTTCTGTTCTAAATTGGCCCACCAACTCCCCTGACCTTAGCCCCATAGAAAATCTGTGGGGTATTGTGAAAAGGAAGATGCAGAATGCCAGACCCAAAAACGCAGAAGAGTTGAAGGCCACTATCAGAGCAACCTGGGCTCTCATAACACCTGAGCAGTGCCAGAAACTCATCGACTTCATGCCACGCCGCATTAACGCAGTAATTGAGGCAAAAGGAGCTCCAACCAAGTATTGAGTATTGTACATGCTCATATTTTTCATTTTCATACTTTTCAGTTGGCCAACATTTCTAAAAATCCCTTTTTTGTATTAGCCTTAAGTAATATTCTAATTTTGTGACACACGGAATTTTGGATTTTCATTTGTTGCCAATTCAAATCATCAACATTAAATGAAATAAACATTTGAATGCATCAGTCTGTGTGCAATGAATAAATATAATGTACAAGTTACACCTTTTGAATGCAATTACTGAAATAAATCAGGTTTTTCAAAATATTCTAATTTACTGGCTTTTACCTGTATATATATATATATATATATATATATATATATATATATATATATATATATATATATATATATATATATATATATATATATATATATATATATATATATATTCCAAGCGTGATGATGTCGATGGGAAAATGCATTTTTAGACAATATGATTTGCCTGAGTGGCGAGGAAACCCCGAGAGTAACAAGCGGTAGAAAATGGATTACAAAGGACAGATTTGAAAAAATAATAATAAAAAATAATAATAAAAAATAAAAATAAAAACGTTATTTATTTTATTTTTATTTTTATAACTTGGGACTTCCCGCGGGCCGGATTTTGGACGCTGGCGGGCCGGATTTTGGACGCTGGTGGGCCGGATCTGTAGTTTAGGGACCCCTGATTTAAATAAATTTAGCGGTCAGAATGAAACACAATGTAACAAAGCAAAAGTAGCTTTTCTTCTTCACAAAAATACTCAAGTAAAAGCAAAATGTATGTTGGATTAAAATTAATCTGACAAGTACAATCTATAAAAAAAAAATACTTAAGTAAATGTAACAAAGTAAATGTAGCGTGTTACTCCCCACCTCTGCATACGGACCACCCTGCCGTTATACTCATTAATAAAAGAAAAATGTGTTTGTGTAAGTAAGGTCCTCTTCATACCTATAATAAATACTTGGTCCTCTCTGCACTTGTGTAAATAAACACTGCTGGCGACAAGAGGATGGACCCTCTCTACAGACAGCCTCTTTGTGATCGCTGCAGTCATGTAGTAGGAATGAATCAAGTCTTTATGTAAACACAAATAAGTGTGAATACCACTGCTGGACACTTCCATCATGTTGAATGGGCCTTCTTGCAGCACAGACACCTAAGTGTGAAAGAAACTTCCCTCCTCTTTAAACTGCTGCCCCCACTGAGCTGCACCATCCACTTGACTGCCCAATAAAAACACGCAAAGGGCTGACTTTGCACTTCATTTAGCACGGCATGCCCTTCTCACTCTGCCTCCTACTTAGGCCATTGTCGTCCACCGGGACACGTCTTTGTTGACAGCTTCATGTTGTCCATAAAGCAAACCTCCAGACGACAAAATGGGCAGCTGTTTCCTTGGCACACTGTTTGTTTTGTGTCCTGTGTGCACAGGTGTCTTCTCGTGATGTCATTTTGCAGTTTGAGAATGAAAATGGCTGCAAACTAAAATATGTATTGTGTCCCTCTGCGTTACGCTGCAGAATTATGAGTGCAATATATGCATATTGATGATCAACAATCTTTTGCGTACAAAATTGTCATGGCGCATGCGCAATCTCGCATGTCATCTGCTGCAAGCGCAGCTGGCAGCTCCGCTAGAAGCGCGCCGGGACACGCCCCGGGTTGCTCTTCCCAGATCCCAAATACAAATCAGCAGGTACCAGAAGGTAAGAAAAGTTGCTTTTGCATAATATTGCGAAAGAAAACGCCAGATAATATGTCTTACCTTATACACACCATAATAATACTCGGATGTTTCATGCGCCAACAATCCATCAAGCGGTGCGGCTTCATAGCTTACCAAAGTCATATTAAAACATTTTGATAGATTTTTGAGCACCGTGTGTAATGTTCTATATTTTCAATGGAAGATATAAAATGTTGGTGTTGTTTACTTGAGTCACATTGCCACATACTTGCCAACCCACCCGGATTTTACGGGAGACACCCGAAATTCAGCGCCTCTCCCGAAAAACTCCCGGGACAAATTTTCTCCCGAAAATCTCCTGAAATTCAGGCGGACCTGAGTGACGTGTCGACAGCCTGTTTTTAAGTCCTCTTTCCCACAATATAAACAGCATGCCTGCCCAATCACGTTATAACTGTAGAATGATCGAGGGCGAGTTCTTAGTTTCTTATGTGGGTTTATTGTTAGGCAGTTTCATTAACGTCCTCCCAGCTCGGCAACAACACACAACAACAGTAGTCACGTTTTCGTCTACCGTAAAGCAGTTCGTCTGCCGTAAACAGCAATGTTGTGACACTCTTAAACAGGACAATACTGCCATCTACTGTGCATGCATATGTGACAATAACATCTACGGCTTTTAGAGAGTGCAGTGCACAACTGCGCACACAACAAGGAGACGAAGCAGAATGCATCATCAGAGAGGGTGTTCAGCATGGTTAGAAAAATAGTGACAGAGAATAGAACAAGGATGGACAATTCAACCCTTAACTCAACAATGAGTAGATGAGTGTTTTGTGTGTGTATATGTGTAAATAAATGAACACTGAAATTCAAGTATTTCTCTTATTTATATATATACTTATATATATATATATATATATATATATATATATATATATATATATATATATATATATATATATATATATATATATATATATATATATATACTTATATATATATATATGTATATATATAAGTATATATATAAACTTATATATATATATATATATATATATATATATATATATAAGTATATATATATATATATATATATATATATATATACTTATATATATATATGTATATATATAAGTATATATATAAACTTATATATATATATATATATATATATATATATAAGTTTATATATATATATATATATATATAAGTATATATATAAATAAGAGAAATACTTGAATTTCAGTGTTCATTTATTTACACTTATACACACACAAAACACTCATCTACTCATTGTTGAGTTAAGGGTTGAATTGTCCATCCTTGTTCTATTCTCTGTCAATATTTTTCTAACCATGCTGATATATATATATGTATATATATATATATATATATATGTATATATATATATATATATATATGTATGTATATATATATATATATGTATGTATATATATATATAGCTAGAATTTACTGAAAGTCAAGTATTTCTTATATATATATATATATATATATATATATATATATATATATATATATATATATATATATATATATATATATATATATATATATATATATATATATATGTGTATATGTATATGAAATACTTGACTTGGTGAATTCTAGCTGTAAATATACTCCTCCCCTCTTAACCACGCCCCAACCACGCCCCCCAACCACAACCCCCCCGACCACGCCCCCACCCCCACCCCCCACCCCCACCTCCCGAAATCGGAGGTCTCAAGGTTGGCAAGTATGCATTGCCATCATATTGCAGTCTACACGTATCTCTTATGTTTGACTGCCATCTACTGGTCACGCTTATCATTACACCATGTACCAAATAAAATTGCTTCGTGGTCGGTAAGCAAAACCAGAATTATTCCGTACATTAGGCGCACTGGGTTATGAGGCGCACTGTCGAGTTTTGAGGGGAAAAAAGGACTTTAGCTGCGCCTTACAGTCCGGAAAATACGGTACATATAAGGCCCGAAGTGTCCACACTCAAAATGTCCAGTGGGATACATTGCACTGCTGTTATTTTCTACTAAATACAACTTTTTGTGGTAAGCATTAGAGTATTATCTAGTTTATTATAAATTTTAGCGTGGTCCAATTCATGAAGCGTCAAAACTGTTGCAAATGTGGAAAACAGGCACAATTTGTATTTTCCGGAATATGTTTAAAGATGTCCAGAATGTCGACCGTTACCTCAGCTATCCTAGCAGTCGCTTCCTTAAAAATTGACAACAAACAGTTGAGTGTGTAGAAGATTGTGTGAGTAAAGAGGATGCAAACTCAAAGCATTATTCACAGAGAATTGTCTAGTGTAGTAGATTCACACACCCGCCCTATGATAACATTGACTTCACCCCTCGTGCTGTATGGCTCTGAGCGCTGTGTTAATGGAGAAGAAGCACGGTTGCAGGAGGAGCTGCAAAACGAGCGACATTTGGACACACATCTCACTTTTTCTGCACAGTGAGAAAAGGTCCTTTATTAGCGAGAAATGCCTAAAGGAGTTACTGTTCTCATGTTTGCACTATTTTTGCCACTTCCTCTCACCAGGATGTAAACATTCTACCCCTGGTATCAGTAGCCCTGGAAACAAACATGCTTTATTTATCCTCTCAGACTTCCATGCTTAGAAATGTCCCCCTGCTTTTCTTGTATTCCTCTTTTGTTCTGCACCTCTCTTTGCTGTGCAGCAGGCCCACAAAAGGAGGTGTTTATTCAGCCCATTATTGGAAGTGTCTGACAGCAAGACAGAAAAGAGAGCAAATATGTTCATGCAAAGTCAAAACTACCCATGACTAAATGTGGTTCGTCTGTTGGCGTATTGCAGCAGCGAGTGAGGGGTTTGCAGACGGTGACCCTTTTTACGACGTTTATGTCTTTTGTGTGCACACATTCACTGTGGCGACAGAAGCGTTCTCGTCAACTGGAATTTTTTGTCCTCCTGAGACAAACGAACGTCCTGCTTCTTACCAATCCAGTGTTGTGGGCAACTTTTATGAGCGAGTTGGCCTCTTGAATCTCCCTGTAGCCAACCAGCAGCTGATTTAAGGCTGTTTTGAAACCCTCCGGTACTAAACATAGGCGCCGATCTACATTTCTGCCAGTGAATGCTCGGACGGGCGGTAAATCTGACGCTACTTTTCTGAGGCTATGTCAACACTAAGCCGGATAACCCTTTAAACCATGGGTGTCAAACTCTGGCCCGCGGGCCAAAATTGGCCCGCCATGTAATTTCACTTGGCTCTTGAGGAGATATCAACTTAACACTAGAGCTGGCCCGCCGATTATATTCAGCGGCGGTGCCGCGGTAACACCGCATTCACCGCTAATTCTCATACTTGCCAACACTCCCGGGACATCCGCTTTTCATCCAGTCCAACGTGTGCTGGCCCAGTCACATAATATGTGCGGCTTCTGCACGCACACACGAGTGAATGCAACGCATACAAACCCCGTTTCCATATGAGTTGGGAAATTGTGTTAGATGTAAATATAAACGGAATACAATGATTTGCAAATCCTTTTCAACCCATATTCAATTGAATGCACTACAAAGACAAGATATTTGATGTTCAAACTCAGAAACTTTATTTTTTTTTGCAAATAATAATTAATTTAGAATTTCATGGCTGCAACACGTGCCAAAGTAGTTGGGAAAGGGCATGTTCACCATTGTGTTACATGGCCTTTCCTTTTAACAACACTCAGTAAACATTTGGGAACTGAGGAGACACATTTTTTAAGCTTCTCAGGTGGAATTCTTTCCCATTCTTGCTTAAGTTGTTCAACAGTCCGGGGGGAGGAGAGAACCCACGCAGTCATGAGGAGAACATGCAAACTCCACACAGAAAGACCCCGACCCCGAGGATTGAACCCAGGACCTTCGTATTGTGATGCACATGCACTAACCCCTGTATAACCGTGCTGCCCCCTGCTGGGAACTGCAGATGGAAATTAGCCTTTGGCTACAATTTGGCACATTAACATTTTATATGTTCATTAAAGGCCTACTGAAACCCACTACTACCGACCACGCAGTCTGATAGTTTATATATCAATGATGAAATCTTAACATTGCAACACATGCCAATACGGCCGGGTTAGCTTACTAAAGTGCAATTTTAAATTTTGCGCGAAATATCCTGCTGAAAACGTCTCGGTATGATGACGTCGGCACGTGACGTTACGGATTGTAGAGGACATTTTGGGACAGCATGGTGGCCAGCTATTAAGTCGTTTGTTTCATCGCAAAATTCCACAGTATTCTGGACATCTGTGTTGGTGAATCTTTTGTAATTTGTTCAATGAACAATGGAGACAGCAAAGAAGAAAGCTGAAGGTGGGAAGCGGTGTATTGCGGGCGGCTGCAGCAACACAAACACAGCCGGTGTTTCATTGTTTACATTCTTGGAAGATGCCAGTCAAGCTTTACCATTGGCCTGTGGAGAACTGGGACAACAGAGACTCTTACCAGGAGGACTTTGAGTTGGATGCGCAGACGCGGTACCGTGAGTACGCATGCAGCTGCGGCTTCCAAACATTTGATCGCTTGCCCGTACGTGCGTGCCGCTATGTGCATGTCACGTACGTAACTTTGGGGACTTTGGGGAAATATATGTGCTGTATGAACTTTGGGGAGGTGAACGGTACTTTGGGCTGTGGGATTGAGTGTGTTGTGCAGGTGTTTGAGTTGTATTGGCAGGTTATATGGACGGGAGGGGGGAGGTGTTTGTTATGCGGGATTAATTTGTGGCATATTAAATATAAGCCTGGTTGTGTTGTGGCTAATAGAGTATATATATGTCTTGTGTTTATTTACTGTTTTAGTCATTCCCAGCTGAATATCAGGTCCCACCCGCCTCTCACAGCATCTTCCCTAACTGAATCGCTCCCACTGCCCTCTAGTCCTTCACTCTCACTTTCCTCATCCACAAATCTTTCATCCTCGCTCAAATTAATGGGGAAATCGTCGCTTTCTCGGTCCGAATTGCTCTCCCTGCTGGTGGCCATGATTGTAAACAATGTGCGGATGTGAGGAGCTCCACAACCTGTGATGTCACGCTACTCGTGTGCTACTTCCGGTACAGGCAAGGCTTTTTTATCAGCGACCAAAAGTTGCAAACTTTATCGTCGATGTTCTCTACTAAATCCTTTCAGCAAAAATATGGCAATATCGCGAAATGATCAAGTATGACACATAGAATGGACCTGCTATCCCCGTTTAAATAAGAAAATCGCATTTCAGTAGGCCTTTAATGTGCATTGTCCCCTGTACTATAACAAATGGTGATTTCCTATTAGGAATTGTAATAAACATCTATAAACAAACTATTGGTGTGTTCAGTGGGACAGGCGAAAGTTAAGTCGGAGAAAATGCAGCAGTTAATAAATTACTTAATGTTTCTGTGCGGCCCAGTAGCAAATGTGTCACGGACTGGTACCGGTCCCCGCACCGGTGGTTGGGTACCACTGATTTATACGATGTTTGTCTGGCTTTTTGGCAGTAGGTTGTTAAAAACAGTAGTGACCTACTGCAGGCATTTATTCATTTATTTTCCGATGCTGGTTCTCAGGAATTTACTAAATAAGAAAAATAGAGAAGTTACCTTTCTGGAAAACAACAACGTGGTTGAACAGCCCTGATCCATCCATGATCCAAAACAACATAAGTACACACTGGCTAAGGATGTCTGTGCTGTTTTATGGTCCCAACAAGATTTTTGTTAGGCTTGCTATAATGAGAGATGTGTCACCTTGCAGAAATGTGTGACTCACACACTTGCATCGTGTTGTCAGGCAGGTAATCCATTAACAGTAGTATGATTGAGGACACCTAATGAAATTAGTGCATTAGGCAATCTTGGTTTTCATAAATAAAGAGTCAACAGGTGCAACAAGGAAGAAAAAGGCTGACAAAAGAGATGTAGGTGTGCTTTTATACACTTTGTCCTCTTATGATATTCTTGTTTTCATTGAAGGCACTTTTATGTGCCTTTTCTTCGCTATTTCCACGTTCCCTCCCTGTCTGCCAATGAAGGAAGTGACTTGTTGTGATAACACAAAAGCCTGCCACCTCATAAAGTTTTGGAGGGAAAAGGGATGCGAGAAAGCAGGGATGACTAAAAGAGAAAAGCAAAGAGGGCGAGGGTGTAAAAAACAGCCAGGGAGAACAGGTTTATGGCTTTGTGTTAATTGAGACCATTTTAAAAAGAATCACATTATTCCTGGAGGGCTGAAAGAGACAGGACAGACCTGGGAGCCACAAGGAAGAGGGATGTACCGCAGTAAAACAGCTGCTCTTTCTCAGTGGTGACATTTGCAATTGTAAAGGCCGCTATTGGGAGCACGTCTTGAACAGCATTTTGTAGGATATGTAATAATAATGCACTATTCTGTTGTTTGTAAACAAGCCATTTTTGCGGTTTGTTGTGGTCAAAATACGTGTTTGAATATTGTTACAATACATCAATACATTCACAATTATTTTAAAAGGCATGTTTCACAAGTAAGACAATGTCAAACTGTCCGCTTTGCCATTAACAACAATTTAGTGTGCTAAATTTTTGCTAAAATGACCATCACAACTTCTCTACCGTTTGCTAGCTTGCTCAATCTGCTCAATGCGGTAGGTAAGTGTCACTTGTGTGAATCAGAAAAATGTCATGTACTCATGAAAATAATTAGAGCCAAATGAAATTATGATGCAGTCGTGTTCATACTTGCCAACCTTGAGACCTCCGATTTCGGGAGGTGGGGAGGTGGGGTGTGGTTGGGAGCGTGGTTAAGAGGGGAGGAGTACATTTACAGCTAGAATTCACCAATTCAAGTATTTCATATATATATATATATATATATATATATATATATATATATATATATATAAAATATAGAAATACTTGACTTTCAGTGAATTCTAGCTATATATATATATATATATATTTATTTTTTATTTTTTATTATATATATATATATATATATACATACACACATATATATATATATATATACATACACATATATATTTATATATATATATATATATATATATATATATATATTTATATATACATACACATATATATATATATATATATATATATATATACATATATATATATATAATTGTCCATCCTTGTTCTATTCTCTGTCACTATTTTTCTAACCATGCTGAACACCCTCTCTGATGATGCATTGCTGTGTGGCACGCACAAAAGTGCTTTCATCAAATGCACTAGAGTCTGGAATCTTCCATCTTTCCCTAGCATGGCCCAAAACTGGTCAATCTTTGCTTCCTGAGGAAGATCTTCACTGCCAAGCACTTCTACTTCTACTACACTACTTCTTCCCGGAGGCTATCCAGGTCCAATCGCAGCTGCGGCTTGGAACTTACAAGCGTATTTCTTCATCTTACTCGTCGTTGGCGTCGCCACGGCTGTATCTTCCTCGTTCTTCTGCTTCGTCTCCTTGTTGTGTGCGCAGTTGTGTACTGCACTCTCTATAAGCCGTAGATGTCATTGTCACATATGCATGTACAGTATATGGCAGTATTGTCCTGTTTAAGAGTGTCACAACATTGCTGTTTACGGCAGACGAACTGCTTTACGGTAGACGAAAACGTGACTGCTGTTGTTGTTTGTTGTTACCTCACTGGGAGGACGTTAATGAAACTGCCTAACAATAAACCCACATAAGAAACCAAGAACTCGCCCTCGATCATTCTACAGTTATAACATGATTGGGCAGGCATGCTGTTCATATTGTGGGAAAGCGGACGTGAAAAAAGGCTGTCCTCACTCAGGTCCGCATGGGGCTGGAGGGGGCGTGGCCTCCAGCTCCGACTGAATTTCGGGAGATTTTCGTGAGAAAATTTGTCCCGGGAGGTTTTCGGGAGAGGCACTGAATTTCGGGAGTCTCCCGGAAAATCCGGTACGGTCATGTTTGTACTTTGTTAGTTATTTTCCTGTGTTCCTAATCAATTCCTGTCTTGGTGCTCTTATTTTGGTTCTACTTCCTGTTGGACTTCTTGTTGTGCATCGCCTTCACTTACTGTTTAGTTTCTTGCAAGCAGATCTTATTAGGTCCACCACTTGCTCCAAGCAAGCGCTGAATAATTGCATTTTTGTAACTGTGCATGAGTTACTCTTACATGCCTTGCACAATGTTTTCGTTTCTGATGGTTTTTTTTCTCTCTACGCAAGAAGTAAATTCTTTGACCTGGACGCCACTTTCTGTCTCTGCATCCTGGTGTCATGGCATCAGCAGCAATGCGCTACCGTTGCAAATGCTGAGTTGTATTATCATGACAAACAAAACTTCTGAATTTTACAAGAATAAAGTTGGACTATTACAGGGGGAAATACATACATATATATACATATATACATATATATATATATATATACATATATATATATATATATATATATATATATATATATATATATATATATATATATATATATATGTATATATATATATATATGTATACCTCTAATATTACTCGCATAAACATATACGGTACCTTCAGGATTTTTTTCTTCAGAAAATGTTTCACAATAACTTTTTTTCTAATAATACTTATTATTGTGTATTTAAGTTGGCTTATAAGATAAGACTCACATAAGAGAGACTAATCCATCATACTCGTGTACTATATAAGATTGTTGATTTCAAGGAGATAGCGCAAACTGACAAATGGCGATCAATGTACTTTCCGGTCTGTGGCGAGCACCGATATTTAAGCCGCACCCACCAAATTTTAGAAGAAATACATAGTTTTACATATATTAGCCACACTGGACCAGGAGCCGCAGATACTGTATATACCTGTACGAAAGATTTTGCAAATGTTTATTCACATACCTTGTTTCCAAACGGTGCCTGTCACAAAGCAGTAAAACGGATGATCAAACAAAACAGAAGTCATCGTCATGAACCCACTAGCTGCATAAGCTAGCTCTCTAATCAGCTAAACAGACTCAATAAATCCGTGGTGACGTTTTGGTGAATTTACAAAACAGAAACAATACAAAACGAAAGCAAATGTAAGTTAATAATACTAACACAGACACTAAATGTGTTAGCATATTCACTAATGCTAACGATGCTAGCTTGATTACATTGTGATAGCACGTACTCCTACAGACATTACACATGAGACAGTTTAGTTAGTATGAATTGTTATAGTCATATTGTAAAACTTACAAACGTTGCATGGATTGATGAATTAAGAATCCTTTCGAGCAGTAACGTCATAGCACAAACACTAACACACCTTTTCAGCGTCTCTGTCGGTTTAAAATGAAAACTATTTGTTGACTACAAAACATCATGGCCGTTAGCGAAGAAAAATCCACAAATTAGCTGCAGTGTTTTATAACCGCAGGGTCAAAGCGTAGGAAACAAGCAGCGTCTTAGAATCCGGAATATACGGTAGTTAAAATTCTCCTAGAGCTTCCTTGTTTTTTGTATAATCATTTAACGTTAACCTAAGCAATACTTTTCTTTTTCTGAAGCGTAATGTTTTCCTTTACCTCCACAGCTCTGAAGACAGATGAGACTCTTGGTGGTCTTTGTTGTGTGAGCCTCCTGCTGGAAGTTAAGACTAAAGACAAAGCCCTGTTTACACTAATGGCCCACTATGCTTTTTTTAGGGGGGCCAAAGAAACAACTACCAGTGGGAGGACGTCAATAGAATTTAACATTTTGACATTTTTCCCCGAGCTCTCAAAACCAATATTGACCCAGAACCCCCTGCATGGCTGCCTTTAGTGCAAAACCTTGGCATACAAATCAAGCCGGTGCAAGCAGAACCGCAGGCCGCCAGTTGAAGGGTGAGGCCAACAATAGCAAGCCCAGGATGGGGCTCTCCCACTGGGCAGGCAGTGTGACCAGTGTGCCTGGTTTCAAGCTGGTCCACAGAAGCTGGACGTATAAAAGAGCCCATACTATCCCGCCCGCTTTAATGATTACATCTGAGAGGGCCAATTGTGTGTGTACTCGCGACCCCGCTGCTGAGTGAGGTGGACTAGCACAAGGGACAGTGGGGGCGCTCACATGTGCAGAACAACCCCATAGCGGGCCACTACTTCTCAAAGGCCGGATTACAATCAATTAGAGACTAATGAGTGGAGAGCTGGACTTGTAACCTGTTGCTGCAGGGTAGTTGTTTTCAACGCTCGCAGTCGGCGGACACATCAATAACCTCTGAAATAGCTCGCCGCTGAAAGCGGGAGGCAGCGGGAAGCGGCCGAGTCTTGCGTCTGTCGCCTCGCTGTAGCCGACTGTCGCGTCTCAGTTCTTGACAGGAACATAAAAACATATTTCCCAATTGAGGGCATTGTTTCTTGGGAGCTTTTAGTGAAGTTGGCTTTTGTGGATCTTGTAAACATTCGATCTGCATCAAGAGACAGCATTTTCTTTGTTTCTTTCTAATGTGTGTTTTATAACGAATACAGAGCAGTGATTCTTGCAAAATGCTTAGTCAGAACATTGATTTTAGTTCAAATTACTTTCCTTTTCTTTGATCTGTGGGACAGTTAGGATTGTGCCCTAAGAATTCTGGCTACAAATATATAATGAATGGGAAAAGGGCCCTTTATAACCCAACTTTTTCCAGCGAGGGCGACACACTGAAAAAAATTAAGATGTGGATACTTTAAATTAAAACATTTTGTTTTTATAAAACTGTTGTAATCCGTTGCCCGGATCATGTTTTGTTCTGTTAGTTTGACTACCTCAGTTCTGTTTTCAGCACTCCTGGGTTTGTGTTTTAGTTGCCATGACTGCAGATTAGGTTCACCTGTCTCTGATTAGTGTTCGGGACGCTCACCTGCTGCTGGGCACTAATCAAAGAGCTACTTATTCCCGTTTCTCGCCACAATCAGCGTGGCTTCCTTGTTTGCACTACGCAACAGTTAACGACATCTATATTTTTGATTCTTGATTCCTGTTTGTATGCTAGCTTCCAAGTTAGCCTCTTCCTTAGCTAAGCCTCCTGTGCTATCGGCACGCTTGTTTTGTTTTTCTGTGTTTCTTGCATGATTTATGCAAATAAATCTTTGTCTCACCTGCACGTTGCCTACGGAGTTTCCTGCTGCATCTTGGGAGAACGACCCGCGCATAACCATGCGACCACGTTGTTACAAAAACGAATCTAATTTAGGTCAATATATGCTTAGCTATCTGAACAAAACACTGTTATCTTGCTTGATATTTTATTGATTTATTCATTATTATTATTATTTTACGCCATTTTTACAAAAATGCCGAAAGCCAATAAAAAACGAGCAGCCGCCTTGTCGCACTTTTGACATCTTGGGTATAGAAAAAAATAATCAGAGCAATTATGTTGTCTGATAAATATACAATAGTTACAGTAGAAAAGTGCTTAATGTTTGGAAAGGGTTTGTGTAATGTGTGTTTTATTAATAACAGTGATCCATAGTCCAACTTCAACTCTTGAGGTCTTGGAAGTGGGTTGAACATAGAATTTTTCACAAAATTCTGAATAATATGCCTTAAGTGTAACACAAAAAGTAAACCTCAATACACTACTAGTCACATATATGACTGAGCAGGGGAGTTTTATTTTGGTAACTTTTCCACTTCCTTTTTTGTTGTTTGCTTGTCTGTCTGTCTGTCACTCAGTTTGTGGACTATAATGTTTTGGCTTTTAATATTCTGTGACTCATATTTGAATCTGGGATGTTTGTTAATGGAGGAATGAATGATATGTTAGCTGCTAACGTTAGCTGCTAGGAAGCTACGGCTGCCTTCTTGCTAACGTAAGCTGCGAGCCAGCCAGTTACGATCGGATACTGATTGGTTGATTGATTGAAACTTTTATTAGTAGATTGCACAGCACAGTACATATTCCGTACAATTGACCACTAAATGGTAACACCCGAATAAGTTTTTCAACTTGTTTAAGTTGCGTTTGGACCAGATGTTCCTCCCAGGGAATTTAAGTTGCTGGTCACTCCCAAGTTCTTTTGATGACACATAAGCTGAGTTCTTTGACCACCAGACAGAATGGGTATTTTGTGATTTATTTTCAAAGCTTTGAAAATAAACGTGAGACCAATCCAGTACAGCAAGCGTTCCCTAGCGCAGCTAAAATGGTCTAATCTAAAATACGGAAATCTTCTCATCTATAAAGTGTCTCTTCCTCCAGCCCGAACACATACCCATTGTCCTCCTCAGCTGGGAACAGGAACAGATAAGAGAAAGGAGTTATGTCTACTCCCTGCATACCACAAAATCAAGGTTGACACATACAGTATTTGCAGACAATCAAAAGAGAACAACAGGAAGAACACTAGGTGTCTTGTAATATGACTATGAAAGTAAAGAAGTAACACTTAAATATGGATATATGTAAATATCTGCCTCCGACAGGGTCCACTTAAATCGATTCATGGTACAGATACTGTATATACTATCATCATAGTCATCACACAAGTTAATCATCAGAGTATATACATTGAATTATTTACATTATTTACAATCCGGGGTGTGGGATGTGGAGGGGGTGGGGGGAGGGGGGGTTAGGTTTGGTTGATATCAACACTTCAGTCATCAACAATTGCTTCATCAGAGAAATGGACATTGAAACAGTGTAGGACTGACTTGGTAGGATATGTACAGCAAGTAGTGGACATACAGAGAGAGAGAGAGAGATCAGAAAGCATAAGAATAAGTATCTACATTTGCTTATTTACAATCCGGGATGGTGGGATGTGGAAGGGGGAGGGTGTTAGTTTAGGGTTGAAGTTGCCTGGAGGTGTTCTTTTAGTGCGGTTTTGAAGGAGGATAGAGATGCCCTTTCTTTTACACCTGTTGGGAGTGCATTCCATATTGATGTGGCATAGAAGGAGAATGAGTTAAGACCTTTGTTGGATCGGAATCTACCTATTCGCCTCTTAATTGTAAAGAGTTTTCTTTTAATGTTTAACAATTGTGTCATTGTTAAAGATTAGATACTTGAGTGTCTTTTAAGGTGGTTTGTATTTAAGAAAGATACTTTCTCTACCCACAGAAAAGGCAGCGTGTGTGCGCGTGTCGCGGCCCAGCAGGGGAATTTGTCCTCAGGTCGCCTCACCTGAGAAGGCCCTCCTACAGGCACCGGGTTCTTTACCAGGCACACTGGCTTCTCCGAAGAAAAGAAAGCGAAACAGCAGGAATAAAAGCAACAATCTGGCCTGAGGCGAGCTCAGGAGGGAAGGGTGGCGAAGTGAAAGCAGTGATCCTCTGCAGTAAAACTGCTTTCTAACCGGCTTGAGTCTGTTTTTTAATAAGGAAAGGTTTGTTGAAGCACATAAAATGGGGACTTGACTGCAACAATGGTCAATGATAACCTTCAGTGTTACTTTCATGTTGCTGTCACAACAGCAAGTTGAACAAATATTGAACACGTGCATTCAAAAGTTTAGAAGTTAACTTGTAAAGCCAGGGCATTCAATCGATCACAACTAGACTGTTTGGTTTGTCTTAGAAAGTTGCGATCGATTGAATGCCCTGAGATTACAACGACTTGAATGAATGAGAACATTCATAGACATGTTAAATTGTAAAGGTTGTATATAGCACATTTTAGGCTCATCCTGAAATTCCACCCTTATGTCATTCCGTTTTCTCTAAGCTGCGTGCACTGCTAATCTTAAAACTGCTCCTAAAACCAGTGGTGTGCCGTCAGGGCCAGCAAGGCCTTGTCTGCTGGCCTAACATAACCAGAAATCATGATCATAATTAAAGATAAAAGTATTTTTTTATTTACTTTCCCTAAATATCTAAAAGTATTCATATTCTCTTCATGTCATATTATGCTCCTTCCAGCGCTGTTGTTTTTAGTTTATAGAGTTTTAATCCAATCAGAATTCAGCTTGCTTATGTCGCCATGCTGTACCAAATCTGCCCGAAGTCTTCAGAATTAACAATGCCGACTTCTGTGCACTGTCAGTTAACGGACACAAACATTTGACTGACAGTTGCGATAGCCAATCAGATCGCGCGTTGTTGTCAGCAAGGCCTTCTAGATGGCCTAAGGCAGATATATATTGTGATGTTATGAGCCAGGTAACATAAGAACTCCATTACCCAGCATGCCACAGTACTGAAGAGCATGCGCAGTAGCCTCGTTTAGGTTAAATGTAGACATGCCGGCAGCGGCATGTTTTTGATGAGCACGCTATCGAGTAAACTTTAGGAACTCAGCCAACATGCCTCGTCTGCATCTTTTATGATTAGACAAGACAACACGTATATTTGCAAGGCCATTTTCAAGAAGGATATTTAAAGAGAAACTAACAGTGACGTGCGGTGAGGTTCATGACTGGTGAGGCACTGACTTCATCACAGTCAGATTTACAAACATATGAACCCTAAAGAGTATCTTATTCACCATTTGATTGGCAGCAGTTAACGGGTTATGTTTAAAAGCTCATACCAGCATTCTTCCCTGCTTGGCACTCAGCATCAAGGGTTGGAATTGGGGGTTAAATCACCAACAATTATTCCCGGGCGCGGCGCCGCTGCTGCCCACTGCTCCCCTCACATCCCAGGGGGTGAGCAAGGGGATGGATCAAATGCAGAGGACACATTTCACCACACCTAATGTGTGTGTGACAATCATTGGTATTTTAACTTAACTTTAACTTTACACATACAAACTGCAGCACACAAAAAAGCACATTTAATTAAAAAAAACGTTATTATGGTCTTACCTTTACTTATAAGTGCGGGAACAGTGGTGTTCGTGTTGGAGGAGTTGTGAATGAATGAAATATGAAATCCGTGCTGCAGTCTGCAGGTGTTCCTAATGTTGTGTCCCTGCAGTCGTTCACGGCTCCTCCGGCGCGAGCAATGTTGTTTTTGCACTTTTTGGCTTCTTGTTAAGTGACTTTTTTTGGGTGGATTCGGTCTTGAACGTGGAGGGTTTGGGTGTGGGCTTTGGTTGGTGTGGCGCTCCCGTCGGGGGGTGCAGTCTGCAGCGGAGGTGCATTAACCGGCACCAGGAGGCGGGATTACGCGAGCCTCACACAGTGCGTCTTCGCAGCAGTTTTATGATTGCTCAGCACAAGAAATACGTTACACACATACAGTTGTTGACAAAATACACTGTACATTATATACCTCACCTAACTAAACTATGGAAATGTATAATATAATTCATATAGCAATACGGTCTCACTGCACAGCAGGCCAGCAGTTAGCCGAGTCCGCAATCCATGTTGAGGCACAACTGAGTGACGTGCCTCAACTGGCTGCTGATCACCGCACCGTCTCTTCTCAGTATTTGAACGGCAAATGTGAAAATTCAGCGATTTTGAATAAAAATAATCTAAAACTTCTTAAGTTAAATGGAAAATAACTTTATAGTATAATCACTGGATACATATAACAATTTAATTAATTTTTTTTCTTTTTACATTTTTTTTCTTTCCATGATGGCAGGTGAGGCCAGTGACTGCACGTCACTGGAAAACTACATCGTGTGAGACCATGTCGGACAACCCCGGAAGCGAGCTCAGCTATCGATGAAATGAGAGTACAGATATTTTATCTATTTTTTCACGTTTAAAATGTTTTTTGCAATTTTAATTTTGACAGTACAACATAAGATATGTTTTAATTGCTGGTTTATTGATTTTGAAATGCGCCAGAAAATAACCCGTTTTGTACAATGCCCAAATGTGTTTCTGTATAGTATTTATCCAGCAATGGTCATGTGGTGACATAATTGATTCTATTTTGAGAGGTAATCATTGAAGTCGGACATCACTGAAGGCCTCGGTGGGAAACGCACGGCCCCCCACTGCTTAAAACATAATTGTGCAACTCTTCGAGCGACAGGTGACAACGAGCAGGTACAACAGTTAACAGTTTCAATGAACACTGTTTGCCAGGGGTGTCGAATTCATTTTAGCTCAGGGGCCGCATGGAGGAAAATCTAATCCAAAGTGGGCCGGACTGTTAAAAAAAAAATGTTAAAAAATAAAGACAACTTTGGATTGTTTTCTCTGTTTTACTTTGGGCAATAATAGAGCAAGCACATTTTGAAAATGTACAGATCGCAAATAATCCGCTTGACAAAACACTTCAAGGTAGTTCAAAATTCTGAGGAAAAAATGGGTGCAATTTTTTAAAAACACAGTGACGAACACAATGAACCTAGACGTTGTTTCAGCTTACCTGCAAAGCCATTAAATTTAAGTCCTATCTAGGATAGAACAAAATACAAAATAAATAATAAATAGATAAAAACTCTTCTAGGAATCAAATACCTAATTTGTCATTTCTACTTGGCGAGGGTATAAACTGTTTGCTTGCCTAACAGAATGGCTATTGCAACATCAAGTGGGCACATTTAGAACAAGAGTTGATTTAATTCAAACAATAATTGCAGACTCATCCAGCTTTTTTTACTCATCCTTCCCCAGCGTTTTACCTTTTTCCCCATCTTTTATGGGGCGCCTTGTGGCGACCCATCAGCGTTACTGTTCTGTAACCCTGTACACTGTTTATTTGTCTAATCTTGAACGGGTTCAAGTACAAAGTTCCGTTGTACTTGTGCAATGACAATACAACCTATCCATCTATCTTATAGCCCGGTGCAGCTAATATATGTAAAACAAAAAATATTCAAAAATTTGGTGGGTGTGGCTTAAATACCGGTGATTAGGTGTATTACCACACATTTGAATGTTGCTGTATTGAACATATTCCCTTTACGAAGGTTACACTAGCACAGTGCTTCTCAAATATTTTCTGTTACGCCCCCCCTAACAAGAAGAAGATATTTTGTGGGCCCCCCCACTCTCCACTGTGACTATAAATAGTATAATTTGTTTATAAAATTGTTATAATCATACCTCTGCATAACATTGCAAGTTTATCAACATCAAAGGAAACAACACACGGGCCTTTCCGCGTCTCCTACCGTAGTTACAGTGAAGCCAAGTGCGACATACGCATACTTGCCTACCCTCCCGGATTTTCCGGGAGACTCCCGAAATTCAGCGTCTCTCCCGAAAACCTCCCGGGACAAATTTTCTCCCGAAAATGTCCCGAAATTCAGGCGGAGCTGGAGGCCACGCCCCCTCCAGCTCCATGCGGACCTGAGTGACGTGTCGACAGCCTGTTTTCACGTCCGCTTTCCCACAATACAAACAGCGTGCCTGCCCAATCACATTATAACTGTAGAATGATCGAGGGCGAGTTCTTGGTTTCTTATGTGGGTTTATTGTTAGGCAGTTTCATTAACGTCCTCCCAGCGCGGCAACAACACACAACAACAGCAGTCACGTTTTCGTCTACCGTAAAGCAGTTTGTCTGCCGTAAACAGCAATGTTGTGACACTCTTAAACAGGACAATACTGCCATCTACTGTACATGCATATGTGACAATAACATCTACGGCTTTTAGAGAGTGCAGTGCACAACTGCGCACACAACAAGGAGACGAAGCAGAATGCATCATCAGAGAGGGTGTTCAGCATGGTTAGAAAAATAGTGACAGAGAATAGAACAAGGATGGACAATTCAACCCTTAACTCAACAATGAGTAGATGAGTGTTATGTGTGTGTATATGTGTAAATAAATGAACACTGAAATTCAAGTATTTCTCTTATTTATTAATATATATATATATATATATATATATATATATATATGTGTGGGGGAAAAAAATCACAAGACTATTTCATCTCTACAGGCCTGTTTCATGAGGGGGGTACCCTCAATCGTCAGGAGATTTTAATGGGAGCATTCGCATACCATGGTTTATATAGGGCACAGAGTGGGTGGGTACAGGCTGGCCTAGGGGCGTGGTGATTGGTTCATGTGTTACCTAGGAGGTGTTTCCGTCTATGGCGGCATGTTGTTACAATTTCGCTGCGCTTGTTGAGGGATGACAGGTCTGGACGGTAGATAATAAACAGTTTCTCTTTCAAGCATAGGTTGCATCTTTTATTACCACTATTGTAAGGTGTGCTGGATGCAAGAATTTGCCATGTTATTGAATATTCAACATTATTGTCTTTGAGGTCCCAAATGTGTTTGCTGAGTTCTGTGGTATTTCGCAGGTTTTTGTTCCTGAAAGAAGCCTTGTGGTTGTTCCATCTGGTTTTGAATTCACCCTCGGTTAATCCTACATATGTGTCGGATGTGTTAATGTCCTTGCGTATTACCTTAGATTGGTAGGCAACTGATGTTTGTAAGCATCCCCCGTTGAGGGGGCAATCAGGTTTCTTTCGACAGTTACATGCTTTGTTGGTTTTGGAGTCGTTCTGACTGGGGGTCGACGGCTCATTTGCAATTGTTTTGTTGTGGTTTGAGATGATTTGTCGTATATTGTTCATGCAGCTGTAGCTCAATTTGATGTTGTTCTTGTTGAATACTTTTCTTAGGTTGTTGTCTTTGGGAAAGTGTTTGTCAATCAGGTTGAGGAATTTGTGTCCAATGTTCGTTGAGACGTTTTTGCTGTATGGGGGGTTGTACCAGATGATGCCGTTTCGTTTTCTGTTCTTTTTTGGCTGGTTTCCTGGCGTGGGTTCATAGGTGAGGGTGAAATTGTATCCGCTTTCATCAAGGGCTTTTTGGTACGGGGGGGTTGCTTGGTCAAATTCAGCTTTGCTAGATGACAGCATCGATAGCCTTTTATTGATTCCGGTAGGTATTCTTTTCGTGGTGGTGGGTGGATGGTTGCTGTCATGGTGCACGTATTGGAGTGTTGTGTTGGGTTTCGTGAATGGTTGGTAGCTGTTATTTCTCAGGTTGAAAGTGACGTCAAGAAAGTTGACGGTTTGCTTGTTGGCTTCAATCGTGATCCGTAGGCCGTTCTCTTTGAAAATTTGGCATATGCGCTTCTTGGTATTCTCGCTGCTCCTTGGCGAGGCGCGACACACTGCCAGTCCGTCATCACGGTAAATACCAAGGTTCAGATTGAGGCTAGCGAGCTGGGAGAGGAGGAAACTCCCAACGAGTTCACACGTTTCTGCTCCGTCAAAACTTCCCATAGTGACGTCAAATGTTGCATTGTTCTTTTTTTGCCATGGTGTACTGTTGTGGATGAGAATGGAGTTTTTTGCGTGGATGATGATGTTTCTTTCGTTGCCTGTGATTGAGTCGTAGTCTGAGGCGAAGTCTAGTGCTTGAGTCAGTAGGTCTTGCGTGATGGAAGGGTAAAATTCCTCGATATCAAAGGAGATAAAGTTGTGCTGTTGTTTGTCTTGGATGTTGTTGAACCATTTGATTACCGTATTTTCCGCACTATAAGGCGCACCGGATTATTAGCCGCACCTTCTATGAATTACATATTTCATAATTTTGTCCACCAATAAGCCGCCCCGGACTAAAAGCCGCGCCTACGCTGCGCTAAAGTGAATGTCAAAAAAACGCTGCGCTAAAGTGAATGTCAAAAAAACAGTCAGATAGTTCAGTCAAACTTTAATAATATATTGAAAACCAGCGTTCTAACAACTCTGTCCCAAAATGTACGCAAATGTGCAATCACAAACATAGTAAAATTCAAAATGGTGTAGAGCAATAAATAGCAACATAATGTTGCTCGAACGTTAATGTCACAACACACAAAATAAACATAGCGCTCACCTTCTGAAGTTATTCTTCATTCGTAAATCCTTCGAATTCTTCGTCTTCGGTGTCCGAATTGAAAAGTTGCGCGAGCGTGGGATCCAAAAATGGCCGGCTCCGCCTCGTCGAAGTCATCGGATTCAGTGTCGCTGTTGTTGTGCAGCAGTTCTGTGAATCCTGCCTTCCGGAAAGCTCGGACCACAGTTGTGACCGAAATATCTGCCCAGGCATTTACGATCCACTGGCAGATGTTGGCGTCGTCTGGCGCTGCCTCCCTGTCTTAGTGAAGGTGTGTTCGCCTTCGGAGCTGTGTGAAAAAAGCCACCCGGCCTCTTCGCGTAAACTTCCCTTAACCACTCGCTCATCTTTTCTTCATCCATCCATCCCTTCGAGTTAGCTTTTATGATGACGCCGGCTGGAAAGGTCTCTTTTGGCAAGGTCTTCCTTTTGAATGTCACCCTGGGTGGAAGTTAGCATGGCAAGCTAGAACCACAGTGAAGGATGACTCCTCATTCTCTGTGGTGCGAATATTCACCGTACGTGCTCCCGTTCCACAGTGCAGTTCACAGGAATATCAGTTGCTGTGAAATACGGTAGTAATCCGTGTGCGGATGGAGAGATTGCGTCTTTTTATGAACCGGATCCTTGTCCTTTGTAGGAGCCATTTTGTGGTCTTTACAGATGTAAACAGGAAATGAAACGTACGGTGATATCCGCGCGTTTTTTCTTCTTCTTCCGGGGGCGGGTGAAGCGCTTCCTGTTCTATGGGGGCGGGTGAAGCGCTTCCTGTTCTATGGGGGCGGGTGCTTTCCTTGGCGGTTGCTTGCGTAGAAGAAGAAGCGCTTCCTGTTCTACCGGGAAAAAAGATGGCGGCTGTTTACCGAAGTTGCGAGACCGAAACTTTATGAAAATGAATCGTAATAAAGCGCACCGGGTTATTAGGCGCACTGTCAGCTTTTGAGAAAAATTGTGGTTTTTAGGTGCGCCTTATAGTGTGGAAAATACGGTACTGCTGCTGTATTTCTCCATTGGTTGAGTGGTGTTTTGTCCTTGATTTTTGTGTTGACTCTGTCCAGGATTATTTTGCTGATTTTTCCTATTTCAGATTTAGTTGGGTTTATTAGTCGGCATGTTGGGTTATTTGCGAAGTTGGGTTTGTGATCCTTCAATGTGATGAAGGCTTCCTTGTTGGCTGTGGCGTCCACCCTGTCCTCAATGTCCAGTTCAGCCGCGATCCTTTTATTTTCCAGGTGGATGTTCTGTAAGGTATTGGGTTGCGCTTTTTTGTATGATTTGGTGATGCTTCTGTCCAGTAAAGTGTGGTGTTCTGGTATGTCCATTCTGTAGAAGTTTGTGGTTTTATCGGCAGCTATGATGAGGTTGTTTACTTTCTTGATGCGCTCCTTGTCATTTTTCAGCTTGGTGAGGAGTGGGTTGCGGATTGGCTTGAATTTGACTGATTGTATCATTTTGAGCATGTCGTTCTCAAAATCCTTTAGTTCCTCAACTGTGGGTGGGTTCTTGGTAGATTTGAATCCGTAAGTTTCCTTTTGCATTCCTTTTGTTTCAGGGTGGAGGAAAAAATGTGCTTTCCACCGCATCCTTCTTAGGAAGTGTTCCGTCTTTTCTATAAGCCTTAGCTTGTAGTCATTCTGCGCGGGTATGGGAATGTTCTTCGTGGAGTACAATCAGTCAAATTCAAGCCGATCCGCAACCCACTCCTCACCAAGCTGAAAAATGACAAGGAGCGCATCAAGAAAGTAAACAACCTCATCATAGCTGCCGATAAAACCACAAACTTCTACAGAATGGACATACCAGAACACCACACCTTACTGGACAGAAGCATCACCAAATCATACAAAAAAGCGCAACCCAATACCTTACAGAACATCCACCTGGAAAATAAAAGGATCGCGGCTGAACTGGACATTGAGGACAGGGTGGACGCCACAGCCAACAAGGAAGCCTTCATCACATTGAAGGATCACAAACCCAACTTCGCAAATAACCCAACATGCCGACTAATAAACCCAACTAAATCTGAAATAGGAAAAATCAGCAAAATAATCCTGGACAGAGTCAACACAAAAATCAAGGACAAAACACCACTCAACCAATGGAGAAATACAGCAGCAGTAATCAAATGGTTCAACAACATCCAAGACAAACAACAGCACAACTTTATCTCCTTTGATATCGAGGAATTTTACCCTTCCATCACGCAAGACCTACTGACTCAAGCACTAGACTTCGCCTCAGACTACGACTCAATCACAGGCAACGAAAGAAACATCATCATCCACGCAAAAAACTCCATTCTCATCCACAACAGTACACCATGGCAAAAAAAGAACAATGCAACATTTGACGTCACTATGGGAAGTTTTGACGGAGCAGAAACGTGTGAACTCGTTGGGAGTTTCCTCCTCTCCCAGCTCGCTAGCCTCAATCTGAACCTTGGTATTTACCGTGATGACGGACTGGCAGTGTGTCGCGCCTCGCCAAGGAGCAGCGAGAATACCAAGAAGCGCATATGCCAAATTTTCAAAGAGAACGGCCTACGGATCACGATTGAAGCCAACAAGCAAACCGTCAACTTTCTTGACGTCACTTTCAACCTGAGAAATAACAGCTACCAACCATTCACGAAACCCAACACAACACTCCAATACGTGCACCATGACAGCAACCATCCACCCACCACCACGAAAAGAATACCTACCGGAATCAATAAAAGGCTATCGATGCTGTCATCTAGCAAAGCTGAATTTGACCAAGCAACCCCCCCGTACCAAAAAGCCCTTGATGAAAGCGGATACAATTTCACCCTCACCTATGAACCCACGCCAGGAAACCAGCCAAAAAAGAACAGAAAACGAAACGGCATCATCTGGTACAACCCCCCATACAGCAAAAACGTCTCAACGAACATTGGACACAAATTCCTCAACCTGATTGACAAACACTTTCCCAAAGACAACAACCTAAGAAAAGTATTCAACAAGAACAACATCAAATTGAGCTACAGCTGCATGAAAAATATACGACAAATCATCTCAAACCACAACAAAACAATTGCAAATGAGCCGTCGACCCCCAGTCAGAACGACTCCAAAACCAACAAAGCATGTAACTGTCGAAAGAAACCTGATTGCCCCCTCAACGGGGGATGCTTACAAACATCAGTTGTCTACCAATCTAAGGTAATACGCAAGGACATTAACACATCCGACACATATGTAGGATTAACCGAGGGTGAATTCAAAACCAGATGGAACAACCACAAGGCTTCTTTCAGGAACAAAAACCTGCGAAATACCACAGAACTCAGCAAACACATTTGGGACCTCAAAGACAATAATGTTGAATATTCAATAACATGGCAAATTCTTGCATCCAGCACACCTTACAATAGTGGTAATAAAAGATGCAACCTATGCTTGAAAGAGAAACTGTTTATTATCTACCGTCCAGACCTGTCATCCCTCAACAAGCGCAGCGAAATTGTAACAACATGCCGCCATAGACGGAAACACCTCCTAGGTAACACATGAACCAATCACCACGCCCCTAGGCCAGCCTGTACCCACCCACTCTGTGCCCTATATAAACCATGGTATGCGAATGCTCCCATTAAAATCTCCTGACGATTGAGGGTACCCCCCTCATGAAACAGGCCTGTAGAGATGAAATAGTCTTGTGATTTTTTTTCCCCACACATACATATATTGCGCTCTACTACGGTATCGAGCACTATTTTTTGGATAACCTTATTAAGACATATATATATATATATATATATATATATATATATATATATATATATATATATATATATATATATATATATATATATATATATATATAATAAAATATATATATACTGTATATAGCTAGAATTCACTGAAAGTCAAATATTTCTTAAATATATATATATATGTAAATATACTCCTCCCCTTTTAACCCCCCCCCTGAAATCAGAGGTCTCAAGGTTGGCAAGTATGGACATACGCTTCATCATATTCTGGTACAGCAAAATAAGCATGTTCCCTGAGGTCACACCCCCCCCTCAGGGGGGCCCAATCCTCTATTTGAGAAGGACTGCACTAGCAGTTGGTTTTTAGCATTTTGATTTCCTCGTTTAGCACTGCAAACTAGATCCAGTCTCGACTATTTCTAAGTACACTGTACGTGCCATGAGACTGACCATTGACCTTTAAGGGGTACTAATATTAAAAAGACCTCAAGCCTTTAAATCTCTCTCTCCACATGCTCACCGTCTCATTTTGTGATAGTGGTGGGAACGCTCCCAAGCCCCAGCTGATGGTTATATATGACGCTGTTTTGCGAGCAGTTGGATACCACCGGTTACCACTGCGCTGCAACCACTTTTAATCAACCAGAACCAGCTGTGAAATCCTGAGTCCTACCCGACTCCCCACCTGCCTAAACTAAGCATTTCTCCTCAGCAACCCCAAAGTGACAGCTAGTATTTAGTAATATCATGCAGCAGTTTTCACTATAATGTACCCGCTGACAGCGCTGACCTCGGTGCTCCCTTCTAAAGTTATATTACAACACAGCGGGGGCTCTGGGAGAGTTGTGGAGAAGGCCGCAGGATTGTTTGGAGGCTTTCAATACAAGCTGGCATTTTCTCATGCTTGAGTGGGGGTTGACTTGTTTTTTATCCATCCAGCATTCCATGCTCTATGCTGCTTCATTAAAGTTGTGATTTACTCAAGTACATGGTCTTCTATAGTCTCTCCAGCTTCACGTGTTGTACTGTTCTTTTACAAAAGTCAGAAAATAAAAATAGTGTTAGCAAATGTTATATCAATTGTTATTTCATTATAATACTGTCAAGCCTGGTTTACAAATAGGGCTCAGATGCAGAGTGGAAAACACTCCAGCAGGCTTTTATTTTGAAATGATCACTTTTCTAAACTAGACTTCCTTTTTATTGTCATTCAAATTTGAACTTTACAGTACAGATAAGAAGGAAATTGTGTTGCATTAGCTCGTTGTAGTGCAGGATAAAAGAGCAATAAGGTGCAGATATAAATAAATAGATTACTGTACAGATACAGTAAATATATTGCACTTTTGCATATGCATCCACGTATATGGATGTATGTTATGTTGTCTTTATATTCCAGCAAGTTAATCCATTTTGGGGGGGAATTGAGAGGATTATTATGATGCGTTCAAGAGTTTTATGGCCTGAGGGAAGAAGCTGTTACAGAACCTGGAGGTTCTGCTACGGAACCTCTTTCTAGAACCCGTCAGTGAAAACAGTCCTTGGTGGGGGTGGGAGGAGTCTCTGCAGATTTTGTGAGCCGGAAAGGCTTCACTTCTTGAGTCAGGGCAATAAAACAATGGCTGTAAATTCTGGCAACTTGGCGATAAGGTTTCACAAAAGGTGAAAAAACAGAAAATCACTCCGAAAGGAGGAAAGAAAAATATCAATCTCTAACTACACTAGCGAGGAATATAACTATGAAATTTAAACAACAACAAAAACGCTCCAAAAGAAGAGAAAAACAATGGGCTATAAAAGTTCTAAACTGTTTCTGGTCTAGCAAAATTATTAACAAAACTTCACAAAAACTTTACAAACTTAAAATCACTCTGCTTAAGAGGAGAAAAGGAAAACTCAAAATACCTACTTCAAAATTCAGGATCCGGATAACTCAAAACAAGACAAGACAAGGCTTGGGCATGGGGCTGGAGATGCGCGATGCAACGAGACATTCTGGCACAGAACAAAGGGAGACGCGGACTATAAGACACCTGGGGGTAATGGGGATCAGGTGGAAACAATCAGGGATCAGGGATGACATCAGATTGATGACTCAAGAGGAAGGGCAAGTGACCTGAAACGAGAAACGGGTTACTTTTCAAACTAAAACATGAAGTTCACAAGACAAAAAACCAAGACAAGACATCCCTCACCGCGGTATGACAAATACAATGTGAATCTCACACCAACTCAAAATTTAATTAGATTTCGATTCCTGGGGGGACGATCGATTCAGACTTCATTTTTAATTTAAACTGATTTTCCCAATGTATTATTTTGTATTTAAAAAAATAATAAAACCTTTCCAAAACAGGTTACAGGTTAAAAAAGCTTCTCTTAGCTGCTGATGTGCTGTATGATGTATACGAGCAGCGAGTAATGAGGAAATGGCCTAAAGAATTTAAAATAAAAAAATGATTATTGGACATTTTAATTGATTCAGAATCGTTATAAATAACAATCGTAATTTGAAAAAAAATGTTCACCCAGCACCTCTACTATAAACTTGTTTTGTCTATATCACTTACATGTGCAGGGTCTTATGTCCAACAATTTTTCTACTTAGAATCACTTAAAGAAAAATTAGTGATATTCTTTTTACCTTTTTGTTCATCAATAATAGCAATTTTAGGTCAAGCTATTTCTTGATATTAACATTTTGTATCATATATCACAACCTCTTTTTGTTTTTGGTTATCAGTATGACCCTAATTCTCCTTCATATCGTTCTGATGGCGGGTCAGTTTTTTTTTGTTTTTTTTACGTATATTCCAGGAAAGAGGCCAAACTTCACATTTGGAGACACAATTAACACATCACATGTTCTCATAACTGAAAACATGTTTTATATTCTAGTTTCTTCAAAATAGCCACCCTTTGCTCTGATTACTGCTTTGCACACTCTTGGCATTCTCTCCATGAGCTTAAAGAGGTAGTCACCTGAAGTGGTTTTCACTTCACAGGTGTGCTTGAAGCACATCAAGAGAATGCCAAGAGTGTGCAAAGCAGTAATCAGAGCAAAGGGTGGCTATTTTGCGCTATCAAGCGCTTTTCGTGACGTCCTCGCCAGTTGCAGGTCCTACGTGGCGGTCAAAGTGTCCCAACTTGTCGGATTATGTCTTCAGCTGTCTACTTTCCAGGTGAGAGGCATAATTTATGATTTACAATGAACTTACAAAGAGCAAGGAAGCGAGGAAACAGCAG